>NW_026943587.1:0-25005 GCF_024139115.2 Armigeres subalbatus | reverse complement strand
ACTCCCGTTGTAATCCATAAATAATAACTGTCGAGTCCCAGATCGTGAACAACAGTGCACTTTAATAAAGAGAAAAAAATAGTGTTCGACATTACACAGCAACAAAAAAATTTGTAATATCACATCGGATTTGATGCACATCATCGCCGTCGTAAATCACATGTATTAGGGGAAAATACCTATTCTTGGCAGTCTAAGACATTCGCCAAATTGAATGATAAAAATAATGAATAATTACAATAAAACACAGGTCCAGTTTAACTGGTATACATTTGTATGCTCTTTCTTTGATGGTTGGTGTTCACTAAATATAACAGCTTTTACCACAAACTCTGTAAATTTAATATAAAGTAACAGGTTAAGTTGGCATAGCAATTTCTATTATCAGCAATGAGTTTGCTCTCTTTAGCAACTAGACATGGAAGTAGAAAACTGGTAATGTATTGGTGCCAAATGCTGGTTGTTTATATTCTCCAGTAGTAAAATTCATTCATATTAATCGGCCGCACGCTCATCTCGCTTCACTCAATTTTCGAACAAACTTTATTGTTTATCAAAACTGGTTTAAAGCAAAACATGAATTTTCAGCCTTGGCATCAATTTTATGTCATGTAGACAGATAGGCAAAAGCATTTAAGCACATTGTAAAACAAATTCAACCCTTATGCGGCCAACAAAAAACAGACGTGAATGGCAGATAGGGCAGCCGTGTACCCAGATATTGACCGTTTCATAACTTTTACCATTTTCAACCTATTTGAATATTGTTGGCCATTTTGGAGAAGGGACCTTATATGCTTTTTGTTCGCTGCCAAGATTTACATTTTTTGTCTTTTGTAATGCCTTAGAGACGTAGAGTCTTAGAGTTTTGTAATGCCAAAAGTCTATCAACCAGTTTCAAATAAACAACTTGCTCTTTGCGGTCCTTACATGATATGTTTCATCAAAAAAAAATCATGGTGGTTGTGTACAAGACACGACCGCTCGACATAACTACGTAAAACCAAATCTATACACATAAGAATGAATTTTTGTCTGTCTGCCCTTATAGACTAGGAAACGGCATGAACATTTGTATGTAAAGGTTTTTGGAAACGATGAAGATTCTTATGATGGTATTAGACCCCTACTCTTCTGGAAGGGGGACTCCCATACAAATGAAGTACAAATTTCTGCTTTAATCGAAAATTCATCTAAAAACTGAAAGGTGCAGCCCAATCGGGTTGTACGCAAAGGTGACGTTGAACTACATGGCAGTACTGGTAGTTTTTGTGATTGTCTGCGATGTAGCTTGCTGGTTTGACTCATTCACCAAAACCGATTGCTAAACTGTTAGCAAGTATTCAGTTTCAGTATTAAATAATCATACATAAATATTGTAACACACTGGAGTCAGCTTTTACGCGGAGGATATGGGCCGCGTAAATTAAAACAACGTAAAAAACCGCATAAATTCCAAAATATGTCTAAATGAATCGCGTTAATCCCGAAATTTTAGTGAAAAAAATTGCATAAAAAGCGATTTGTGTAAAAATAAAACGCGTAGAAAACGAGTGTACATCGGAAATGAAGCGTTGACTCTTCCTTGATCGGATGGTCCAAGAAAATTGAAAATCCATCGAGAAACGGCTGAGATATTAACGATCAAAGTCTATCATATTTTCGTGACGTTTTTCGATTTTTTGCAATCGTAAAGTGTACCCCAATATAGAAAAGACAGACGTAGTTCTACGTCAAAAATGGAATCCAAATTTGAATCTGAATTTCGAATACTTAACCGTCTTTTAAATAATGTAACAAATATATAATTAATCAGTTTTAGGTGTAACGAAGCTCGTCGGTTCTAATAGTATAGTATATAACCAATATATTCCACCTCGTGAGTCTCCATATGTTGAATAATGGGCAGCACTGTCCTATCCAGCCGCTGGAGCCACCCCATTCTTACACTACGTTTCACAGTTGAATAATAGATAATACCCTAAAAGTAGGCAATTATTTATGGTTGGAATGTGCTATTTAGGAACGGGGATGGTTAAGATTTTTTTGATGAGCTTGGAAAGTATTGAATTTGCAAAAGGAAAACGGTCCTGTCAGCCACATAAGGATAAAAATACTACGGTGTTGCTATCACTTTTGATATAATTCATGGTCTGCGTAAAAATCTGAATAGAAACATTTGTATGTTAACACTTTTTTTTTAAATAAATGCCATTGTCGGATTTTTTGTTCGTATTTTTCCTAAAATCAAATCACAAAGAATTGTGCGTGGTATCTTTTGAGCGTGTGTTTGATATGCTCACAAACACATTCTCCCACTTTATTCCGAAGTGTGCTGCTGCCAAAGAAAACGAACAGTCTCGATTTTATTTAGTGAAACATAGAGCAAATATTGCATAAATTTGCTCTTTGTGGTGATAATCAAGTGGTGATAAAGTGTAAAAAGTAGTTTACGTACCTAATTTGTCGTGTCATACGCAATAAAGAGGAGAAACAGGCGATCCAAAAAAGTAAGTAACAGTTTGCTTTTCATGCGCTGCTTTCTTTGGCAATGCAATAATGGCAAGGATTTCGTAGGTGCAAATTTGTTTCGGTGATTAACACATCAAATCTTGTTACTTCTACACAAACAACTTATTTAAATGAAAGCTTAGACTTGAAATTGTGTGATTGAATCAAAATTATGTTCATAAATAGTGTATGTTTGGTGGAAAACGCATATATTGTTGAGGGTGCCAACAACTGTCGCACCCTGCCAAAGCCGTATTCTACCCTATTACATCTGTTTGGTGTTACAAAAAGTGACGTAATTGGCATTTTCTCGCCAAAATGAAACGGTGTAACACGTAATATATTCGACGTAATGAATAAAACGGCGTAATAACTAGCCAGCAGAAATCTGCAGATTTCGGCAGCTGGGTTAGGGGTGATCGGGAATTTTCTTTAATGCTTTTAAAATATATTTCTAAAAATGTTTTCCTTTTTATTTTATTTCGTGTACTTTGCACATCGATATACATACAGTTGTAGGGGTGTGGTGCCGTTACCTTCGATTGGCACTGGTTCCGGTTAATTTTTGGGTTTCGGTTGGTGGGGTTTTGGTTTCCTTGGATGGTTTGGGGTTCCTTCTTCGGATTTCTCGCCTTTGCCAAATGATCTGTACGCACTTTTACACTGCCAAACTACATTTTTATTCACTCACAATACACAACATTTATTAATTTTCATTACACTACACATTTTAGACATTTAACACTTAACATTTATTTCTTCTCACAGACTAGACATTAAGGTTTGTCCTATTCGGTACGGCGATCCATTTTAAACAACTAATTAATGATGGTGGATTTCTCGGGTGATGGGTTCGTGCTGCTGTATCATCCCTTCGCCAGTTACGTAGCCAGTGACCGACCTCAAAAAGGGGCGGGGAACTTATTGGTGCGTTCCTCAACAACAGTATTATAACAAACTTTTGATTTTCGGTTCAACTAACAGTATTTTGAAATAAAGAATGTTTGTAAGTAATAATAGTATGCAAAATTTGACAATCCATTGTTTTTTAGTTATAGGGTTTTCATTTTTTTATTCTTAGATATTCAGTTTTTCAAACTCAAGGATTAGTATTTGAAGATTTTTGAATTTTTAGGAGATCTGTTCGCCGATAATTCCGCGTGGGCCTTATACATTACACTTTCTTTTGTCAATATTTGATGTACTCTACTTAACGAATCATTCCTTCGGAAATTACTCCAAAAACTCCTGCGGAGATTCCTTCGGAACCTTCTTCATACATTTCACCAAGAATTCCTCCGGCCATTTTTCCAGCAGTCCAGCAGTTTTTTCATCCGCCAGGAGGTTGATGTTCCATGTCAATATTTGTTTTATTGCGCTTATAGAAGAAGCCATTCCCCCGATATTCCTTGAGAATCTACTCCGGAAAATCCTCCACAAATTTCTTTTGAAATTTCTCCAAAATCTCTTTCGAAAACTCCTCCACATATTCCTTCAAAACCTCCGAAAAGAATTCCTCTGCGAAATCCTCCAGAAAATACTCCGGCAATTCTTCCTGAGTTCCTCCAGAAATTTCTCCAGGAGTCCTTCGGAAATTCCTTTAAGGGTTGCTCCAGGACATCCTCTGAAGATTTCTCCAGCAGTTCGTCCGAAAATTGCTTCAGTGATTCCTGGTTCTTCAGAAACTTCTTCAAGTGTTCTTCTGAAAATTTCTCTAGAAGCTCATCCATAAATTCCTCAAGAAATTCCTTCGGAAGTTCTTTCGTAAATACCTTCAAGATTTTCTTCGGATATACTTCCAGGAATTCCTCCAGAAATTTGACTAGGAGTTCCTTAGAAAATTTCTCCAGCTGACCTATCGGGAATCCCTCCAGAAGCACCTAAAAGAGGTCCTTCGGAAATATCTTGAGGAGTTCCTCCGGAAATCCGTGCAGAATTTTTTTAGAAATCCTTCGGAAATGCCTCCATGAGTTCTTTCAGAAGGTCCTTCGGACAAACTTCCAGAAAATCCCACGGAAATAATTCCAGAAAAATTTTCGTAAATTTCTCCAGGAGTTTGTCTAGAAATTCCACCAGGAGCTCCAAAAAAATCCCTCCAGGAGTTCTTTGGGAAATTCCTTCGGGAGTTTCTTCAGCAATTCCTCCAGGAATTACTTCGGAAATTCTTTTGAAACTACTTCCAAGAGCTACTCCTTCCAAAAGGTCCTTTGGAAATTTCTTCAGGAGTTCGTTCGGAAGGTCCTCCATGAGTTCTTCTAGAAATTCCTCCAAAAACTTCTTTAAATTTAAATTTAAATGCATTAGAAAGGCTCCATTTCCATTGTCGGCTGACACAGATGTGCACGATTTGATTTTGTATAAAGCCATCACTTACGTGATCTTATGAGCCGGTTGATGAGGGAAGAGCAATCCTCCGATCACCTTGTCGTGATTACCACAGAATTCTGCGAGCAGCTCTTCATTTTCGCTCATTTGTCCGAGACCTCGACATTCCATGGTGCGCTCATGGTTTGAGTTGTCACATCCGCGCCGTTCTTTGCATTGAAGTCTCACATAAAGTTCTTGATATCACCCTTCGGAATTCTATCTTCGACAGAAATGAGTTGGCTGTGAAGGTTCTCTTTATCTTACAGATCGGCAGCAACACATAATATTGGATTATAGTAAGATTTCGGACCCATGTTCCAAATATGGCAACGATTGTCCTTTCGTTTATAGGTTCCAGAAACACCTCCATGATTTTCTTCGGAAATACATCCAGAAAGTCCTTTGGCAATTCCTCTAGAAGTTCGTCCGGAAACACCTTCATGAGTTCCTCTGGGAATTCCTCCAAAAACTCCTTCAAAAGTTTCTCCAGGAATTCCTCCAGGAGTTCTTGTGGAAGTTCCTCCGAGAGCTCCTATGGAAATTCTTCCAGGGGTTACTCCAGAAATTCCATCAGAAGACCCTCCGAAAAGTCCAGCAGGAATTCCTCCGGAAATTCATCCAACCACCCCTTATGAAAATCCTACGCAAACTCATTTAAAAACACCTACTGGCATTCCTACAAAAATTCAACCAGCATTTCCTCCGAAAATTGCTCCACGAGTTAATCCGAAAAAAATCCTCAAGGAGTTCTTCCGGCAATCCCTCAAGGGATTCTTTCGGAAATTCCTTTAAAAGTTTTTCCAGGAGATCAACCCACAATTTCTCCAGAAGTTCGTCAGAAGATTACTTCAGGAATTCCTCCAAAAAATATTCAAGGAGTTTCTTCAGCAATTCCTCCAAGAGTTCCTTCAAAAATTCCTTTGAAAATACTTTCAAGAGTTTCTCCGGAAACACTTCCAGAAGGCCCTTCGGAAATTCCTCCAGGTGTTCCTCCGGCAATTCCTCCAGGAAATGCTTCAGAAATACCTCCATGATTTTCTCTTCTTTCTCCATGAGGTCCTTTGGTAGTTCCTCTAGGAGTTCGTCCGAAAAGTCCTCCATGAATTCCTCTGGGAATTCCTCCAAAAACTCCTTCAAAAATTTCTCCAGGAGTTCCTGCCGAAGTTCCAGGAGTTCCTGCCGAAGTTCCTCCGAGAGCTCCTTCGGAAATACTCGCAGAAGTTACTCCAGAAATTCCACCAGAAGATCCTCCGGAAATTCATCCAAAAACTCCTTTAAAAATCTTACAGGCATTCCTACAAAAACTCATCAAGCATTTCCTCCGCAAATTGCTCCACGAGTCAATAAAAAAATCTTCCAGTTCTTCCAGCAATCCTTCCAGGGATTCTTTCAGAAATTCCTTTTAGAGTTTTTCCAGGAGATCATCCCACAATTTCTCCAAAAGTTCCTCTGAAGATTACTCCAGGAATTCCTCCAAAATCTCTTCAAGGAGCTTCTTCGAGTATTCTTCAATACCCCAAAGAATTCCTGCGGATATACTTCCTGGATGTCCTTCAGAAACTTCTCCTCTTTTTCAAGAATTCCTCTGGAAATTCTTCCAAGAATTTCTTTGGAAATAACTTCGCAGATTCCTTCAAAAGTTCCACCGTGAATTTCTTCAGAAGTTTCTTGGGAAATTCTTCCGAAAACCTTTCCAGGAGTTATTTTGGAATTCTCTCCTGGTGCTCATTCCAAAATTCCTAAAGAAGTACCTCGAATATACCTCGAGAAATTCCTCTACGGTTCATCTGGAAAACCTTCCAGGAGTTCGTCCGGAAGTTCCTCCAGCAGTTCCTGCAGAGATTCCACTGTGCGTTCCTCCGAAAATTCTTTCAGAAGTTTTTTCGATAATTTCTACAGTAGATCCTTCGGAAATTCATCCAGGATTTTTTTTCGTAAAGTCCTGAAAAGGGTTCCTAAACGAGCTCCTCGGAAAATTCCTCCCGAAGATCCTTCGGAAATTCCTCCAGGTATTCATCCATGAGTTTTTATATAAAATCTTTAAGGAACTTCTCCGGATATTCCTTCAGAAATTCCTCCAGGAGTTTCTCCGGAATTAGAAATACCAGGATTTTTCCGGAAAATCCCTCCAGGACCTCCTCCGGAAGGGTATCAGAAATTTCTCCAGGAGTTTTCTCTTAAAAGCCCAAAGGAGCTCCTCCGGACATACATCCAGCACTTCCTCCAGTAATTCCTCCATAATTTACTCCGGAAAATCCTCGGAAAGGATTCCCATCGGAAATTCCTGCTAATTTGAAAACTTTAATTTCAAAAATGAAAATTATAAATTTAGAAATTTAAAAAGGCAAAAACATATAAAACTTGAAAAAAATGTAAGATTCGGAAAAATTGTCAATCTAATTTTTCAATTTCAACATCTAAAAATTTTGAACATTCAAAATCTTATACCCTTTGGAATTCAAGTAACTATAGATTCATCGATTTATAATTTCAAAAACTTTAAACATTTTTAATTTCAAAAACAAGATGGGGTCAAAGATTAAACGAAAAGTGGCCACTTTCCCAAGGGAACAGGCGCTGTAAATACCCGGAGGGTGGCCAATTTGATCAAAAATCGCCAAAATGTACTCCAGTGTTCTTGTTTTGCAAAATCATGAAGTTTGACATGTCGCAAGATGGGTTCAAAGATTGAACGAAAAGGTGCCACTTCTCCAAGACCAGACCCTGAAAGTACCCGGAGGGTGGCCAATTCGATCGAAAAAGGCTGAAATTTTAAAAAAAATTAAATTGTTCGTTTTTTTTTGTTTTAAAGTTTTCATATTTAAAAAAAACCCAGATTAATCCACCTAGCGGTGATGGTGCCTTTCTCGTTTCTTTCGAGTGAGTAATTTCTACGCACTTTTGGTGAAAAAAAAGTATTTTGACCATAACTTCTGAGCCTATAGTCCGATCCGGCCAATTTTCAACAGGAAACAATGGGACTGGATTCTGCATCGAATGCAACTTCTTGCGAGCAAATCGGCTGAGGGTACATATGTGACTAAAATGAGTGAGATTTTGAAAAATATATTTTGGCCATAACTCCATAGTCCGATTCCGCCAATTTTCAATACGAAACAATGGGACAAGATTCCGCGTCGAATGCAACTTGTTGCGAGAAAATCCGTTAAAGATAAGTGCCTGATAAATGAGTGAGAATTTTGTACGTGTTTCTTATGTAAAAAAAATAATTTTGGCCATAGCTTCGATTGGGCCAATTTTCAATACGAAACAATTGGACAATATTCTACGTCGAATGAAACTTGTTGCGAGTAAATCAGCTAAGAGTAAGTGCCTAAAAAGTGAGTGAGAATTTTTCTTATAAAAACCCAGATTAATCCACCTAGCGGTGATGGTGCCTTTCTCGTTCGTTCAAAAGGTTTGGAAAAATCTCAAATAACACCAATATGTGATGATATGGAAATGCTAATATCATCTTACAAACTTAGACGTACATGTTCATGATAGAATTAGAGGCGAAAGTATAGAATTGATAGTTCCGTTAGGATACGGCAGGCATGAAGAAGTCGATTTGAAAGCGAGCGGAGGGCAATATTTGTGATGGCACATATCGCACGACCTTCCTTCTGCCAAGCCCCCGTATGAAGGGGGAGGAGATATATCAGCTTCCACACTGATATTATTCCCTCCCCCTTCATACGGGAGCTTGGCAGAAGGAAGGTCGTGTGATATGTGCCATCACAAATATTGCCCTCCGCTCGCTTTCAAATCGACTTCTATAAAAACATTCTTCATGCCTGCCGTATCCTAACGGAACTATAAATACTAGAATAAGAGATCGGCAAGACGCCATCTTGTTTCCAATCAAACCGTCGAAAGAGGTTCCAAATCGACTTGTTTACTTTTTTCACCCATAAGAGTCAAGCAAAAAGTTCAAGTGATGCCAGTATTATTTCCACGATATCACACCTTTTCATACGTTGCCATTTCGACAGTTTTTCACTCCGCCGGTCTCTGGTTATAGGGTTGCTAAACGGAACTATCAATTCTATACTTTCGCCTCTAATTCTATCATGAACATGTACGTCTAAGTTTGGAAGATGATATTAGCATTTCCATATCATTGTGAATCGTTTAACTTCACGTAGAAGTAACACACACAAAATCATTAATTTAGTGGACCAATATGTGGATTGGTCTTATTTTTCATATTTGTTTATAGGGTTAAGGCAGGTATTATCGTCTTTTCGTCGTAGTCTCGAAAACCAACAAAAGAGAAACTTTTTTGACAAACTCATCCGTATCAAATCGTACCCAGCCAACACAAAGTCGCAAATGCTAGCGAATAAGTATACATGGTGGAGGCGATATAGGCGCATGCCTCCATTTGACTGTATGCAAAATTTACCTATATGGCCTACACTTTGTACATTTATTCGCTATGAAATACGATTTTGTGTTTGCTGGGTAAGCTCAGGAGATACGTTCTGCTATATTGGAGTTCTAGCAAAAGGACGTTCCTTTCGATGATTTTAGCCACCAAGACGATGGACGGAAATACCTGCCGTGTCCCTATGCATAAAAAAAATTCTCGACAAACGCAATTCATTGCAAACAAATCGGATGAGCATAAGAGCAAAAATTGGCATTTTATTTTGTAGTTTTAAAATTAGTATTTTCGCCATAACTTTTGACCCAATTGTACGATCCGGCCAAGTTTCTATAGGGAACAATGAGACAAGATTCTGCGTCGAATGCAATCTGTTGCGAGCGACCTGAGAAGCACACATATTGCACATCAATCACAGTAACTTATATATGACCGGATTCAGTCACAATATGGTTACTGCAACCAGATGTGTTGAACTTGTGTTGCTTGGGGAATAGATGAAGTCTAAGTGCTAAAAAAGTGAGCTAGACTTTTTTGAACTCTTTGTCACAATAAATAGTAATTTGACCATAACATCTAAGCCCATAGCCCGATCTGGCCAATTTTCAATAAGAAAATATGAGACATTCTGCGTCGAATGCAATTTAATGCGAGCAAATCGGTTGAGGAAAAGTGCCTGAAAATGAGTGACATTTTTTAGCGATTTTTCCATAAAAAAAGTGGTATAATTTTCGATCCCATAGTCCGATATGACCAATTTTCAATAGGAAACAACGGGACAGGGTTCTACGTCAAATGCAACTTGTTGTGAGCAAATCGGTTAAGGATATGTGCCCGAAAAATGAGTGACATTTTTTACGCGATTTTTTCGTATGAATTTGTATTTTGGCCATAACTTTCGATCCCATAGTTCTATCTGGCCAATTTCAAATAGAAAACAATGGAACAGGATTCTGCGTCGAATGCAACTTTGTAACGTTCTTTGGTTATTCTAATTTTTTTATCCACAATTATAGATATATTTATATTATAAACTATAAATCAAGTAGATACCGTCAAAATAGGTTTAATAATTATATGAACCGTTTACATAACAACCTATGAAATATTGCCATAAAATGAAAGCTTTGGAGCAAGTTTAGTTCTAGGATTTAAGACAGATGTCTCATGAACTTAGTTGAAGTAAATAAACGGATATAAATGGGCGAACGCTGTTTGGTATTGGTAAACGACAAAAAGGTAGTCCTTAGATTTTAGGTTCTTGAACTTTTCTTTATGCTACATCGGATCACTTTACGTTACGTCGGCTGAAGAACAGAAGTGAATCTCGGTGACCTTTACCTTTTTTTCCATTTATTGAAGTTTGAGAGATACGTATCACTAGGGGTGAACACTCTGTTCTCTGAGCAGTTTAAAACTATTTATAAGTGCGTTGACCCATCCGTCGGCCATCTTGCGCTGGTGTCCGCATACGTTAATTCGATCGCTCGTCCTGGCCCGCCATTCGTTGGCAGCTAAACGGAGTGCGAGGGACCGCTGGCCTTCCTGCGTACGGTTTACGTATGATCGGGTAGCGTACCAGCACCACCGACAACCCCCTCTCCGCATCTATAGATCGGCCGTAAAGGACTTGAGCCCGGGCCGCCGCCGTTACGTTCCGGTCGGTAGGCACTACGCTCCGTGCCACTGTGCATGCCCAGGACATCGCATGCCATCCTAGCCCCGGTTGACGAACCGCTGGTAGCACCGAGAGCGTAACCCAAACCCTGCGCAGGTTAGTCTACACCCATGGCCATGACTACACACACACAACCTTGACACATACACTTGCACCTATGTTTAAGAAAAATGAATGAATATAAAACTATATAAATGAATTCACACTAGATTTGTCATTAATACGACCATAGCCCTGAGGTAACTAGTCCGCCCGGGTGATCGTTTCTCTCTCTCTCTCTCTCTCTCTCTCTCTCTCTCTTGCGAGCACGTGTAGAATTTTTCACTTTTCAGTGCGTCTACCTCTGCTACGTCGTTTCCGATTTGTTGAACATCCCTTTTTAGCGTTTACCGAAAAAAACCGTTCCCCTGAGAATTGCACTCATGCACATAAACAGTATAGTCGGGCAACATAAAACACACGACCAGTGGTCTCTCATTTATGAGAGTGGCGCTTAAACCACTGAGTTTTCATGCAATTAATTAAGAATAGCGAAAGGAACGGTTACAACTTGTTGCGAGCAAATCGGTTGAGGATAAGTGCCTGAAAAACGAGTGAGATTATTTTGCACACACACATACACACACACATACACACACATACACACACACATACACACACATACACACACGCCCGAAAAATTAGTGACATTTTTTACGCGATTTTTTGTATGAATTTGTATTTTGGCCATAACTTTTGATCCCATAGTCTGATCTGGCCAATTTCAAATAGGAAACAATGGGACAGGATTCTGCGTCGAATGCAACTTGTTGCGAGCAAATCGGTTGAGGATAAGTGCCCGAAAAATGAGTGACATTTTTTACGCGATTTTTTTGTATGAATTTGTATTTTGTCCATAATTTTTGATCCCATAGTCCGATCTGGCCAATTCCAAATAGGAAACAATGGTACAAGATTCTGCGTCGAATGCAACTTGTTGCGAACAAATCGGTTGAAATCGGTGCCCGAAAAATGAGTGACATTTTTTACGCGATTTTTTCGTATGAATTTGTATTTTGGCCATAACTCTCGATCCCATAGTCCGATCTGGCCAATTTCAAATAGGAAACAATGGGACAGGATTCTGCGTCGAATGCAACTTGTTGCGAGCAAATCGGATGAGGATAAGTGCCCGAAAAATGAGTGACATTTTTTGAGTAGTTTTGCGCACACACACACACACACACACACACACACACACACACACACACACACACACACACACACACACACACACACACACACACACACACACACACACACACACACACACACACACAGACATCACCTCAATTCGTCGAACTGAGTCGATTGGTATATAACACTATGGGTCTCCGGGCCTTCTATAAAAAGTTTGTTTTTGGAGCGATCATATAGCCTTTACCGTATACTTAGTATACGAGAAAGGCAAAAATATATTTTGGCCATAACTCCGAATCCCATAGTCCGATTCCGCCAATTTTCAATACGAAATAATGAGACAAGATTTCGCGTCGAATGCAACTTGTTGCGAGAAAATCAGTTAAAGATAAGTGCCTGAAAAATGAGTGAGAATTTTGTACGTGTTTCTTATGTAAAAAAAATAATTTTGGCCATAGCTTCGAAACCCATAGTCCGATTGGGCCAATTTTCAATACGAAACAATTGGACAATATTCTACGTCGAATGAAACTTGTTAGCTAAGAGTAAGTGCCTAAAAAGTGAGTGAGAATTTTTCTTATAAAAAATATATTTTGGCCATAACTCCGAATCCCATAGTCCGATTCCGCCAATTTTCAATACGAAATAATGGGACAAGATTTCGCGTCGAATGCAATTTGTTGCGAGAAAATCAGTTAAAGTTAAGTGCCTGAAAATGAGTGAGAATTTTGTACGTGTTTCTTATGTAAAAAAAAAATTTGGCCGTAGCTTCGAAACCCATAGTCCGATTGGGCCAATTTTCAATACGAAACAATTGGACAATATTCTACGTCGAATGAAACTTGTTGCGAGTAAATCAGCTAAGAGTAAGTGCCTAAAAAGTGAGTGAGAATTTTTCTTATAAGAAATATATTTTGGCCATAACTCCGAATCCCATAGTCCGATTCCGCCAATTTTCAATAGGAAACAATGGGACAAGATTTTGCGTCGAATGCAACTTGTTGCGAGAAAATCCGTTAAAGATAAGTACCTGAACAATGAGTGAGAATTTTGTACGTGTTCTTATGTACAAAAATGAATTTTGGCCACAACTTCGAAACCCATAGTCCGATCGGGCCAATTTTCAATACGAAACAATTGGGCAAGATTATACGTCGAATGAAACTTGTTGCGAGAAAATCAGCTTAGAGTAAGTGCCTAAAAAGTGAGTGAGAATTTTTCTTATACATAAATATATTTTGGCCATAATTCCGAAGCCCATAGTCTGATTGGGCCAATTTTCAATACGAAACAATGGGACAAGATTCTACGTCGAATGCAACTTGTTGCGAGCAAATCGGTTAAGGATAAGTGCCTGAAAAACGAGTGAGATTATTTTGCGCACACACATACACACACATACACACACACATACACACACACATACACACACATACACACACATACACACACATACACACACACATACGCACACACATACACACACACATACACACAGACATCACCTCAATTCGTCGAGCTGAGTCGATCGGTATATAACACTATGGGTCTCCGGGACTCCAATCAAAAGTTCGTTTTTGGAGCGAACATATAGCCTTTACGTATACTTTGTATACGAGAAAGGCAAAAATAATTTTGGCCATAGCTTCGAAACCCATAGTCCGATTGGGCCAATTTTCAATACGAAACAATTGGACAATATTCTACGTCGAATGAAACTTGTTAGCTAAGAGTAAGTGCCTAAAAAGTGAGTGAGAATTTTTCTTATAAAAAATATATTTTGGCCATAACTCCGAATCCCATAGTCCGATTCCGCCAATTTTCAATAGGAAACAATGGGACAAATTCTGCGTCGAATGCAACCTGTTGCGAGAAAATCCGTTAAAGATAAGTACCTGAAAAACGAGTGAGAATTTTGTACGTGTTCTTATGTACAAAAATGAATTTTGGCCACAACTTCGAAACCCATAGTCCGATTGGGCCAATTTTCAATACGAAACAATTGGGCAAGATTCTACGTCGAATGAAACCTGTTGCGAGTAAATCAGCTAAGAGTAAGTGCCTAAAAAGTGAGTGAGAATTTTTCTTATAAAAAATATATTTTGGCCATAATTCCGAATCCCATAGTTCGATTCCGCCAATTTTCAATACGAAATAATGGGACAAGATTTCGCGTCGAATGCATTTTGTTGCGAGAAAATCAGTTAAAGTTAAGTGCCTGGAAAATGAGTGAGAATTTTGTACGTGTTTCTTATGTAAAAAAAAAAATTTTGGCCATAGCTTCGAAACCCATAGTCCGATTGGGCAAATTTTCAATACGAAACAATTGGACAATATTCTACGTCGAATGAAACTTGTTGCGAGTAAATCAGCTAAGAGTAAGTGCCTAAAATGTGAGTGAGAATTATTCTTATGAAAAATATATTTTGGCCATAACTCCGAATCCCATAGTCCGATTCCGCCAATTTTCGATAGGAAACAATGGGACAAGATTCTGCGTCGAATGCAACTTGTTGCGAGAAAATCCGTTAAAGATAAGTACCTGAAAAATGAGTGAGAATTTTGTACGTGTTCTTATGTACAAAAAATAATTTTGGCCACAACTTCGAAACCCATAGTCCGATTGGGCCAATTTTCAATACGAAACAATTGGGCAAGATTCTACGTCGAATGAAACTTGTTGCGAGAAAATCAGCTTAGAGTAAGTGCCTAAAACTGAGTGAGAATTTTTCTTATACATAAATATATTTTGACCATAATTCCGAAGCCCATAGTCCGATTGGGCCAATTTTCAATACGAAACAATGGGACAAGATTCTACGTCGAATGCAACTTGTTGCGAGCAAATCGGTTAAGGATAAGTGCCTGAAAATGAGTGAGATTATTTTGCGCACACACATACACACACACATACACACACACATACACACACACATACACACACATACGCAGGGGCAGCAGGGACTTTGTCCAAGGGCTTGACGACCCCTCCCCATGGCCACTGCGAGTTAGACCGGGACCATCGTCCCTAACCCCTAATCCCAAGGCGTCAAGCGACCCGTGCCGAGGGGATGCATGGCCAGGGGGGTGAAATAATAATCTAGGCCTTTAACGGAGCCTGTGGGTACCTGGGCACCCTCCACAGTAATTGTCCCTTACCGCGTTATGCTGGGCTCTGGCGTGGTGGACCTCTTTTCCCGAGCAACTCGTGGGACCAAAATGGAAAACCAAGTCAATTCTTCAATTAGTGGTAGTAGTGTAGGCGACAACCCCTTCGCAAGAGGTGGGTTGTTCAGGTCTCCACCTAGGAGGCCAGAGGCAATAGTCGGCAGCTCAGTGCGCAGCGCCAGCGTGGGTCACTCAACCTTCCTCTCGGCTATAAAAACGCCGGAAGGGGTTATTGACGGCCCATGGCTTGTGAAGGCGATGAACCGCAAACGCGATGGGCTTTCGGCCTTCGAGCTGGCGACGGAACAGCTGGACGCCATCATCGACTTTGCGTCATCGAAGCATAATATCAGCAAGGACCTCAAGAGGAGCTTGCAGAAACTTCGAAAGTCGATGCTGGACGCCAAGCTGGAGAGGGCGGTCGGGACGGCCAAGTGTAAACCCGTGAAATCGGTGGAATCGAGGTCTACCCAGACTGAGGCCCAAGGATTCGCGGACTCGGGCAAGGTCGAGTCGACCGAAGGCGTGCCAGCTAAGACGGTGGTGCCAAAGTCTACCCAGACTGAGGCTCAAGTATTTGCGGGTACGTCGGGGGTGACTACTCCAACGGAACAGACACAAAAAGGGGAGACAGTCTCCAGGGATGAGCTCCTGGGGCCGCTCCAAAACGCGGAGGTTACTACCCCGAACAAGGGTAGTGGGGCTGGGAAGCTGAACCCCGGTCAGGTACCTCCAAAACCGGGGAGGAAGGACCTGGAAAGGTCCGTCCACTCAGGCAAGACGGTGGTAAGGGGTTACGGCAGGCCGAAAGTTCTCAGCCGCACCAGACCAGGGAAATAGAGGGGAATGACGCCTCCTGGACCCTGGTCAAGAACAAGAGGAAACCGAAGACGTCAAGGGCCGAAAAGAAGGCCCAGGCGAATGAGGGTAGCAAAAAGTCTAGGGTAGGCGCCAATCGCTCCAGGGGCGATGCCCTACACTGCCGTAAAAAACCTTCCGAAGTTCATTAACTTACCTTATGAAATTTAGCCACAAGAAAGTGGTTTGAAAATCATAAGGTATCTTTATGAAGCAGAATGAATTTCAGGTGAACTATGCTCATATTGAAAAGTATGTTCCTCTTAGTGTAACCTTATGAAAATCCATAAAATAACCTTATGAAATTCATTACCATGCAGTATGGTAGTATTAATTGCCTTTTTCTTGTTTTTTTTTTAAATTTTTATTTAAAAACCCAGATTAATCCACCTAGCGGTGATGGTGCCTTTCTCGACCTTCGTAAAATGTGTGTGCTTGAAAAAAGATGAGCTAGTGGCTAGGAGTAAAAAAGACAAATTTCTTTGTCCGTTCTATGAAAATCAGATTATTTATGGCAAAGATATTGTAGATCCAGTTGAAAACCGAAAACCATATTTTGACCCATTTCCGGATGTCGCAACTGCATCGCGAGTGGTGCCCGACTATGGCACAGTTGCGCACTACTCGCGATGCAGTTGCAACATCCGGAAATGCGAGAAAATGCGATTTCGCGGGACCTCGGTTCGGTTTTCAGCTTGATCTACAATATGCTAATAAGAATTTCGACATTTTTGTTTCCTTTTCCAATCTTTTGACGTACATAACCCTGTTTTATTTCACCCAGTCATATATTTTAAGGATATCACTTTTGGATGTTAGTTGAACTGAAGCTCCGACTACACAAAAAGAAAACGAAAATGTCATTCCCATCACGCGAGCGGAGGGCAATATTTGTAATGATATAAATCTCATGACCGTCTTTCTGCCAAACTCCCGTATGAAGTGGGAGACAGAGACATCATCTCAGTTCGTCGAGCTGAATCGATTGGTATATAACACTATGGGTCTCCAGGCCTTCTGTAAAAGTTTGGTTTTTGAGCGAACATACATCCTTTTCGTATAAAAAGGCTAAAATGGTGTTTCGGCCATAACTTCCGATCCCATAGTTCAGTGGTGCTCAGCATTTTGTGTGTTTTTGCCTTAATTTGCTTATCACACAATAAAATGAGCTTTCATCTTACAAGTTAGTACTTGGACGGAAGTTTTCAAATATATCTATCAGCAGAGGATATTAAAACGAATATTGGTGGTAAAATCATTCCGTACGACTTGATCAAAGTAAAATTACCCTGCGGCCCGCGGGCCGCACTTTTGTTTTGCTTTGATCGTTTCGTACGGAGTGAATTTAACACCAACATCCGTTTTATTACCCTCAGCAGATAGATATATTTGAAAGCTTTCGACCAAGTGCTAATTTGTATGGGTTAAGCTCATTTTATGGTGTGAGAAGTAAATTAAGGGAAAAAACGCCCAAAGTGCTGAGCACCACTGCCATAGTCCGATCTAGACAATTTTCAATAGGAAACAATGGGACAGGATTCTGCGTCGAATGCAACTTGTTGCGTGTGAATCGATTAAGGTTAGGTGGCCGAAAAATAGGTGACATTTTTTGTGATTTTTATGGTATTTTGGTCATAACTTCAGATCCCATAGTCCGACCTGTCCAATTTTCAATAGGAAACAATGGGAAAGGATTTTGCGTCGAATGCAATTTGTTGCGAGCAAATCGGTTGAGAATAAGTGCCTGAAAAATGAGTGACATTTCTTACGCAATATTTTCGTATGAATTTGTATTTTGGCCATAACTCTCGATCCCATAGTCCGATCTGGCCAATTTCAAATAGGAAATAATGGGACAGGATTCTGCGTCGAATGCAACTTGTTGCGAGCAAATCAGTTGAGGATAAGTGTCCGAAAATGAGTGACATTTTTTACGCGATTTTTTTGTATGAATTTGTATTTTGGCCATAACTTTTGATCCCATAGTCCGATCTGGCCAATTTCAAATAGAAAACAATGGGACAGGATTCTGCGTCGAATGCAACTTGTTGCGAGCAAATCGGTTGAGGATAAGTGCCCGAAAAATGAGTGACATTTTTTACGCGATTTTTTCGTAGGATTTTGTATTTTGTCCATAACTTTCGACCCCATAGTCCGATCTGGCCAATTCCAAATAGGAAACAATGGGACAGGATTCTGCGTCGAATGCAACTTGTTGCGAGCAAATCGGTTGAGGATAAGTGCCCGAAAAATGAGTGACATTTTTTACGCGATTTTTTCGTATGATTTTGTATTTTGGCCATAACTTTCGATCCCATAGTCCGATCTGGCCAATTTCAAATAGGAATCAATGGGACAGGATTCTGCGTCGAATGCAACTTGTTGCGAGCAAATCGGTTGAGGATAAGTGTCCGAAAAATGAGTGACATTTTTTACGCGATTTTTTCAAATGAATTTGTGTTTTGGCCAGAACTCTCGATCCCATAGTTCGATCTGGCCAATTTCAAATAGGAAACAATGGGACAGGATTCTGCGTCGAATGCAACTTGTTGCGAGCAAATCGGTTGAGGATAAGTGCCCGAAAAATGAGTGACATTTTGTTGAGTAGTTTTGCGCACACACACACACACACATACACACACACACACACACACACACACAGACATCACCTCGATTCGTCGAACTGAGTCGATTGGTATATAACACTATGGGTCTCCGGGCCTTCTATAAAAAGTTTGTTTTTGGAGCGATCATATAGCCTTTACCGTATACTTAGTATACGAGAAAGGCAAAAAAATAGTGAAGGTAATAAATACATAATATAGTTTATTAAAAAATATGTTTATTAGATATTAAAATAACTGCTTTTCTGATCCCGGAAGTGTTTTTGCTCTGTTAGCATCACCCTCGCCGAAGGTCTTGTGTTTGTTTATCGCCTATACTGTCTGCCGGATGGTTATTAATTAAACTGGGACCTCAATGATTGCTTTCCAGTCTGGAACAGCTTGTTTACCAGTGGCAGACATTTATTTTTTATATGAGTTGCTGGCAAACATTTAGTGATGGCTTTCTTTACCCGCCCTGAACTACCACCGCAATCGTTATTATCTGATCTTCGCTTTCATAAATCCAGCCCTACTGCTGCAGTACTGTTTTTGTACATATTGGACATTTAATCTGTCGCTGGTGGTCTTCACCACTAGCCACGTTTATCCAATTTAACAAATAGTAGCAGAAGTTCCAGCAATTCGTTATTTTCTTTCCCGAGACCTTCGTTATATATTTTTATTTTTTCATATTTTTACAGCTTACGCTTACCCATTGCACTATAGTAACAGAAGCACTTTACTTCATCGAGTCTCATTTGGCCCAAGGTTGACAGCCTTCGACGACCATGACGTCAGACATTGAACGCCAAATTATTCGAAGAACTGAACTCGAAACTGAAGGGGTGTGATTTTGAATTATCTGTGGCCTCACCAGGAATAGAACAAGGACACAGTGCTGAGCACAAGAGAAAACAACAGTTTTTGACCGTTCTGCAGTTCTGCAAACTCCTTACAGCTGAATTTGATTCCCGAGTGAGCCATGTGGCAGTACTCTTGCAGGTCACCATTGGTCAAATAGGGTTTGGAGCAATTTGAACACTTGGAGGACCGCTCTCGATCATCGTGCTTCTGGTCGAGAAGCTTCTGGAACAAAAACCACTTCATCACATAGATGTCATGGTCTTCTTTTTTCATGTTTTATAACGATCGCAATCGGATTAGGGGCTATCAAAATCGGATGTTGAACGTCGGAAGCTGGCATTACAATTTACACTTCTCCGATGTCGTAATTATCTTGTACCTCAACTTCTGGCATTTCCGATAACAGTCTCATCGAATCTTGAGGTATAGTCAATGCGTCATACGTTGAGTCAATTGGATTTTGTTCCGCTTTGGCAGTGACTAGTGCCGAGGTCCTAAAATGATAAGAATGATAAGTTATGGAATTTTTTGCTTTGTTCAGGATATATATTTTTTCCCATGAAATTACGTTAAAATAAATAAATAAAAAAAAGCTTACCCCCAACCCACTTCCATCAATTCCGCGTGTCTTTGAATAAGCTTTTCCAAATTGTCCTCACTAATGAATCGCTTCCCGCAGTCATCACCTGAACACCGCATCGCAAGCCGAACACATCAAACGTCCATCCGAATCACCGAATCCGTACCGTCCCTAGCGTCATCGTAATTTTCCTCATCATTTTCGTTGTCAGATTTATCATCACCATATTTAGCACTCATAGATGCTTCCGCAGCGACAAGAACCGATGGCGGTAATTGCACCGTAGCTCATCTCCGGTAATCAAGTACCGAGATCAACGATGCACTCGATCTCCTTTGAGGTATCTACCGTACGAACTGCTACTTCCAAATGGAGTAGCTTTTGTTGAGCTGGGGCATTAGGGTCTCGCCGACATTTCTCACCAACATGAACGCAGCCCAAGTAGCACACGCAACATCTTCCAAAAAGCACCATGTTTCTATTCAGTTTCATTAGAGGCATTGGAAAAACATCAAAGCACAAAAAAGTTGCATCAAGATGTCAAAAACGTTCGAGTTGTGATCAATGTTTCATTACCATTGCAATGCAGTACGTGTTTGACATTTGGAAACAAACAACCAAAGAATACTGCACTTTATGTTGCAAACACGAAACAAAATCATCAAGTTGCATATTTTTTACCATGTAACATCAATGCGTCTTTCAAAATTTATTTGTTTGTTTAAATTAAGTTGCAGATAAGTTGAGTGTGTCTTCATGTTTAATTAAGCATCGTTCAACGTTTTGACAACTCACATTTTTTCCGGTGATGGTGCAATCAAGTAACAGAAAAACCGAGTACAAAACTTCATAATCGTATGGTTTTTATGGTGAGTCAACATGCAGTCCCTTCGAAGTGTTGAATGGTGCTGTGGTAGAGTGAAGGACTATAAATCACAAGATTCATAAATCGAATCCAGTTTTATATTTTTATTTTTTTTTCAGCTGTAGTATTTTGCAACATTATTGAAATTTTATTGCAATCGAAGGATGTTTCCGTAGGCTCCACCTCTTGCGCTTTTTAGATTGCAAGAGAGTTATATTTGATGACACATACGCAAAGATTGTTTCTTTCCGAATAGATGCAACACAGTGAAATATTCAGTAGTGAAACAAGTTGTGCTGCTTGGGAGGTTCGTGGTTGCAAACAATCCCATTTGATTTTGCCGTGACAGCTGCTCGTGGTTGCAAACAAACCGAGTAAAAGTGTGAGTGAAACGTGCGTGTACGTATTGTGTATCCGGAATAAATTTATACCGCTTTTTATACCGAAGTTGGATTTTTCTCCAGATACAGGCAACTTTCCCAACTTCGGAAGTAGTGCGCTGGATTCCCCTAAAGATGCGCTAAACAACGCATCCATTAGTTTGACAGATAAAACTTCGGAAGAAAGTTCGGTTCGGAAGTCCGGACTTCCGAATTCTAAGTTGGTGCTACGCCGACAATACACGATCGCTGAAAGCCTAATTGCCAGCATTCTACTTTCCGCAAAAACGACCGCCAGGCTCATGACGATCCGTCCGTCCCGGATTTCTTGAATCTGTGCTGGTAACGCTGATGAGCAATCCGGTGTTGAAAATCGAGTGGCCGATAATCGTTGTTTTTTAGCTGAAAAGAGTTTGAAGCGAGGTTTGAAGCATAAATATTCAATAAATAAATGTTTTTTTTTCTGCTGTTTAAAAGTATAAAAAACTTACCAATCAATGAAAATGGAAAATTATAACCATTTTGCCACCAAGTTTGACATTTTTCGATGAACGCCAGGGTGAACTAGGTTCGTTCATAAGAATACCTTATGAATATTTTACGCAAGAAATTGTTATGAATTTCATAAGGTAGACTTTTGATTTCCATTTGAATCTTATGAAACGAAATGAAATGAATTTTTTAAGGTTTCATAAGGTAAAACTTAAGGAATTCGAAATTTTTTTTCCGGCAGTGTAGTCATCACGGCGGACGAGGCTAAGTACTCGGATGTTTTGAAGGCGATGAGGAGTGACGTCAAGCTCGGTGAACTCGGCGCCGACGTACGTCGAATAAGACGTACCCGGATGGGCGAGATGATACTCGAGCTGAAGCGGGGCGTCTCGCAAAAGGGCGCCGCCTACAAGAAGTTGGCGGAGGAGGTCCTAGGCGAGACGGTCAAGGTGAGGGCACTCACGACGGAGGTGAATCTAAGGGTTAAAGACCTGGACGAGATCACTGAAGTCGAAGAGCTCGTCACGGCACTGCGGCGACAGTGTGAAGTGGAGACGCCCACCGCAGCCGTTCGGCTACGGAAAGGTCCGGCAGGGACGCAGGTAGCATTGGTTCGGCTATCTGCAGCGGACGCCTCCAAGGTAGTCAAGTTAGGGAGCGTCAAGGTGGGATGGTCAGTATGCCCTGTGCGCATATACGAGCAACCCGAAGTTTGCTTCAAGTGCCTGGAACCGGGGCACAAGCAATGGGACTGCAAAGGCCCTGACAGAAGCAATCTCTGCCGACGCTGCGGATTGGAGGGACATAAGGCACAATGCAGCACGAACCCTCCCAATTGTTTGATTTGTTCCAGCAAAGCTGTGAACAGCAAGCACCCCATGGGGGTTCGATGTACCCGGCGTTTAAGCGTGCTGCAAAATCACAGTGCAGGTAAAGCAGCTGGCTTGCTCGGCTTCGCCCGAGTGTTTGGTGTGCGCAGGTTTAGAGGAAACGGCGGAACACGTGTTGTTCGTGTGCTCACGTTTTCGCGCAATGCGTGACCACATGCTTGCCACATGTGGTCTGGACACTACCCCGGACAACCTAGTTCGGAGGATGTGTAAAGACGAAGTTGGCTGGAACGCCGTTTTATCGGCTATCGCCCAAATCGTCTCGGAGCTACACAGAAGGTGGCGCGTGGACTCAAGGATGGCTAGTTCAGGCGCAAATAAGAGGTGGTCCAAGGGATCGGAGTCGGCTTCATGGGTCATACCGGTGGTCATGCTCTGTGGTCGAACTCGATCCTTTTATCGAACAAGTGGCCGCGCGAAGAACAACATGGTATCGTCGCTTTCGCGGCGTCGGTCAACCAGGCGGGTTCCGAGCCCGAGGACGGAAAGGGGTCCTCGTCAAGGCTGGGGCAGGCGTAGGCCTCGCGTCGGCAAGTCCCTCTGTGTGCTGGCGAATAGGCCCTATCGCAGAAAGGTCAATTTGGGGTGCACGCTGCATCATCATTCTTGATACCAGTCGTGCAGAGGGAAGCAGGCGCGAAGTCGACCCTGCCCACCTTCTGAGGACATAGGGCGTGGTAAGGCCACCTGGAAAGCCGGCAATGCGCTGGCACGATACCATGGTGTTCTTCTAAAAAAGCGAGTCACGATGTTCGATGCTGCAAGGACACGCAGCTAACCTCGAGGGTGCGTCATGCACTGGCCCCCCTTTGAAGCATTACTTTCTGGTTGTACCGAAGGGACGATGGGCTTGGCGGCAATGGAAACGGTTTAGGTCGGGGATGCAGCCCTGCCTCCCTCATTGGAGGTGGGCCCTAACCCAGCACTTCCTGGTCAACCCAGGATGTCTGTTGAGCAGATTCCCCCTCCATTGTTTAGGAAGAAAAAAAAAAAAAACACACACATACGCACACACATACACACACACATACACACAGACATCACCTCAATTCGTCGAGCTGAGTCGATCGGTATATAACACTATGGGTCTCCGGGACTCCAATCAAAAGTTCGTTTTTGGAGCGAACATATAGCCTTTACGTATACTTTGTATACGAGAAAGGCAAAAATGATAAATCTATAACTTCTTAATTTCTTAAAAAAAATCAAATTTAAACTTTTTTTAAACTTTTTAATATTTAATTTCTTCAAATCTTTATTTTTTATAATTTTTAGATTGTTAAATGGTTTGAATTGTTTTAAAATTTCATTTTATTTATTATCTCAAAATTTAAGATTTTTCTAATTGTTAATTTTCAAAATAAAAAGGGAATATCTCGCTTAACTTTTCAAAAGGTCCTAAGTAACATTTTTTTCATGAATTAATTTGAATACAGCAATCAATAGCTTTCATGTTGTTCTATTGATTGCGCTATTCAAATTAATTCATGAAAAAAATGTTACTTAGGTCCTTTTGAAAAGTTAAGCGAGATATCATATTTTTTTAATTTACGCCTTTTTTTTTACAAATTTTGCTTTTTTTTGCATTTTGGTTTTAAATTTCAGATTTTAGTTTCCTAATTTTAAATTTTTTACTTTTTATTTCAATTTTTATTCTTTTTTCTGTAACATTAGTTTTTTTTTCTTATTTCGCCATTCTCGGTAAATGCTGTTATGCTTTTATAGCTATTTCATTCAAACTGTGTATTGTGGCGTCAAATTGTTGATTCAGTGTTATCTGTTTAGATGTCAGCTAAATAAATGAGTCCTAACCTTCATATGCGCATTATTCCTGCCTGCGCGCGACGAATTATCTGCCTTTCGTTTAGGTATAAACATTCCCGTACGATCTTTACCGGTGAAACCGCTCGATTTGTCGAAAAGCAGCATTGCAAAATGTGTGATCCATTCTACAATTATACCCGAAACAAATTTTCACAACCAACTGAGCTGAGAATAAAATGAAATTAAAACATACCTGTGGAAATACATATTTCATTTCCAACCGATGCGATGGAAGGTGTTTTGATGAGCACTTGAAGAAAGCTCGCGAGTTCACGCACTTGCTTATTCACCTGTAAATCAAAGAAAGTACATATTTTCAATCAGTTCGAAGTTGAAAATAATATTGAGCTTGA
>NW_026943586.1:0-30964 GCF_024139115.2 Armigeres subalbatus | reverse complement strand
GAACCAATTAGTTCGGTTAAGAGTAAATTTAAGTAAAATCTGAACTTCTGGTTGCTTGGGTAGTTGCTGCAATTCAGCATATCGCCCTGTTTGTAGATGGGATATACGATACCTTCCATCCACTTCTGCGGTAGAACCTCATCTTCCCAAACCTTGGTAAATACCCAGTGGCTCACCTGTTTTAATAGCATTCCTGGTAGTTGGTCAACCTCAGGGGATTTGTTGTTTTTCATCCGGACAATCTCCTGGAGATTCGGAAAACGTATGTCCTACGTGTCCCTAGGCTCGTCACCATACCGCTAACGGTTTTGCCACATCGCCGTTCAGGTGCTTTTCGTAATGATGCCGCCACCTGCCGGATTACCTCACGCTCGATCTTAAGTAGATTCCCTAGTAATGGAATACTAGTATACGAAAACACAATTATTTTTAGAAAATTAACTATCTTCGATTGTACGACATTTCGCGGTAAAACATTCCGCAATTAACCATTTCGCGGTGTGCTAGTTCACGGCCTACCGCTTCGCGTTCAGTATCATATCGCGGTTTAACATTTCGCGGTTTATATTATTTAGCGGTATATCATTCTGCGGTTAGTACTATTTCGCGGCCAATACCAATTCGCAGGTTTAATTTTACTAATGTTACGTTACAAGTAGTTCAATAATGTGTTCTTTAGCTTTGTAAAGCCTCAACATTCATTTAATTGTTATGTAAAGCGAATAATCATTGAGTTTACACCAGACTTGTATAAATTCAAATCCCAACAAAAAATAAATATTTTAAAGCAAAACATATTTGCAAATGCGACTATGTAAAGAAGGCGAAACAACATAACAGTTTGCTTGTCATAAGACGAGTTTGAACCATCCCATTTAATTCCACCACTTGATTGTAGCTTGACAGATACGTATTTCGACCTCAACAGTAATGTCGTCTTCAGTGTCTCGTATTTAACTCGACTCAAAAGTCGGTAAAGACAATAGAAAAAAAAAATAAAAAGATTTATTATAATTGAATATTGTGCACACATGTTTGTACTGATACAAATCTGAATTTATCATAAAACTTGTTTTTTTCAAAAACCACTCTCCATGGGGCAATATGGTCATACCCAGGGATTGCACTTATCATTTCATTATCATTTAGTATTCAGCCAATAACTCATTCCAGAGACGGAATTCCGAAAAGTGTTGTATGGCGGACTTCTAGTGCTGATTCCCCTCTACAACTTTGTCTAAGAATACATTGCTCTATGTCTAATATTCACCGCGGAAAACGCTAGTATCATTTGATATATTAAATGATGATAACACTTATTATCAATTAGTATATTGAGTGATCCTAGCGTTTCACGCTGTTAATATTAGACATAGAGCAATGAACACAAAGTTGTAGAGGGAATCAGCACTAGAAGTCCGCCATACAACACTTTTCGGAATCTCTGAATGAGTTATTATTGAATACTAAATGATAAATGAAATGATAAGTTCAATCCTAGTCATACCTACACAGAGCAAGATATTAGGCTCTAATATGCTAACAATTAACAAGTTCAAATTTCAGTTGCCAAATACAAGAATATTATCATCTATGTTAGATTCATTACGGATAAATTACAACACCGCATTACTGCGATCGAAACAGAAAATAGTAGTTTGTGCAACTAGTTGCAAAAGATGATTTTCAGCACATGATAATTTATCCAACGAGGCTTGCCGAGTTGGATAAATACTACGAATGCTGAAAAATCGAGTTTTGCAACGAGTTGTACACACTTTTTTGCAATGACGAAAAATGAACTTTGTTATGATAAATCTGTACCAAAATAGTAAAGACCGATTTAGTCCACATGATAATTCTTGCCAATAAATAATGTTGCTGCAGAGAACAATCAGATTCCATGTTATCATGCCGCATGGCATAGCTCTACAAGCCTTGAAGCGATAGATGAACTCGTCTTTGGAAAATTCTGATGTTATGTCCATCAAGCTATTTCATTTATTACGCGACGCAGAGAACACACTATCTGAACACTATCCCGAGCTATAAAAGCTGCATGTATCCGCAAGTAGGCCTCAACAAAGCGACCGTGTGCCGCTCAAAGCGCACAAGCCCAAGTCCTGGTGTTAGGTGGGACGCTAAACAGCCCTGACACGACGGCCCTCCGACGAGACAGGAGGTTTGCGCAGGCCCAATAAGCCGCCTGGAAAACCAATAATTGCGAACAATATAAGAGATAATGCGACTCGATATAATTGGCGAAGACCTGGGCGACGAATAAAGGATCACGATTGGAAGCTTGGAACATGGAACTGCAAGTCGCTGAAGCTTCGCAGGTTGCGACAGGATGATCTACGATGAATTACATCCCCGCAACTTCGACGTCGTGGCGCTGCAGGAGATTTGCTGGACAGGACAGAAAGTGTGGAAAAGCGGGCATCGAGCGGCTACCTTCTACCAAAGCTGTGGCACCACCAACGAGCTGGGAACCGGCTTCATAGTGCTGGGTAAGATGCGCCATCTTGTGATTGGGTGGCAGCCAACCAACGCAAGGATGTGTAAGCTGTGGATTAAAGGCCGTTGCTTCAACTATAGCATCATCAACGTCCACTGCCCACACGAAGGGAGACCCGACGACGAGAAAGAAGCGTTCTACGCACAGCTGGAGCAGACTTTCGATGGATGCTCACTGCGGGACGTCAAAATCGTCATCGGTGACATGAACGCACAAGTCGGAAGGGAGGAAATGTATAGACCGGTCATCGGACCGGATAGTCTGCACACCGTATCGAATGACAACGGTCAACGATGCATAAACTTTGCACCCTCCCGCGGAATGGTAGTCCGAGGCACCTTCTTTCCCCGCAAAAATATCCACAAGGCCACATGGAGATCACCTAACCAAGAAACGGAAAACCTAATCGACGGTAAATTCTTCTCCGACCTGCGTTGCAGCATGCCTGCGCTCAAGACTCTCGACGGTGTACAACACGCGTCGAAGTCGGACGCCGCGGCTTAATATTGGGCGGCTACAAGACGGTAGACTAGCCCAAGAATACGCGCAGCAGCAGGAAGCGGCATTCCCAACGGAAGAGCAGCTAGGCGCAGCATCTCTTGAAGATGGCTGGAGAGATATTCGATCCGCCATTGGTAGCACCGCAACCGCTGCACTTGGCACGGTGCCCCGGATCAGAAGAAACGACTGGTATGACGGCAAATGTGAGCAGTTAGTAGAAGAGAAGAATGCAGCATGGGCGAGATTGCTGCAACACCGCACGAGGGCGAACGAAGCACGATATAAACGGGCGCGAAACAGACAAAACTCGATTTTCCGGAGGAAAAGCGCCAGCAGGAAGATCAAGACCGTGAAGAGACGGAGCATCTGTACCGCGCTAATAACATGTTCTATGAGAAGTTGAACCGTTCACGTAAGGGCCACGTGCCACAGCCTGATATGTGTAAGGACATAAACGGGAACCTTTTTACGAACGAGCGTGAGGTGATCCAAAAGTGGCGGCAGCACTACGAAGAACACCTGAATGGCGATGTGGCAGACGAAGATGGCAATGGACCTGGGAGAGCGCACGGGATATAATTTTACCGGCTCCGGATCTCCAGGAAATCCAGGAGGAGATTGGCCGGCTGAAGAACAACAAAGCCCCTGGGGTTGACCAACTACCAGGAGAGCTATTTCATTCATTTATTTAGTCTACATCTATACAGATAACACTGAATCAACAATTTGACGCCACAATACACGGTTCGAGGCCGCATCTCTCCATCCTCGAATACGCCCCACGCTCGCCAAGTCGTTCTGCACCTGGTCTGCCCATCTCGCTCGCTGCGCTCCACGTCGTCTCGTACCTGCCGGATCGGAAGCGAACACCATCTTTGCAGGGTTGTTGTCCGGCATTCTTGCAACATGCCCTGCCCATCGTACCCTTCCGGCTTTAGCTACCTTCTGGATACTGGGTTCGCCGTAGAGGTGGGCGAGCTCATGGTTCATTCTTCGCCGCCACACACCGTCTTCTTGTACACCGCCAAAGATGGTCCTAAGCACCCGTCTCTCGAATACTCCGAGTGCTTGCAAGTCCTCCTCGAGCATTGTCCATGTTTCATGTTCGTAGAGGACTACCGGTCGTATTAACGTCTTGTACATCACACATTTGGTGCGCCGGCGAATCTTTTCGACCGCAGTTTCTTCTGGAGCCCGTAGTAGGCCCGACTTCCACAGATGATGCGCCTTCGTATTTCACGACTAACGTTGTTGTCAGCCGTTAGCAAGGATCCGAGGTAGACGAATTCCTCGACCACCTCGAAGGTATCCCCGTCTATCGTAACACTGCTTCCCAGGCGGGCCCTGTCGCGCTCGGTTCCGCCCACAAGCATGTACTTTGTCTTTGACGCATTCACCACCAGTCCAACTTTTGTTGCTTCACGTTTCAGGCGGGTGTACAGTTCTGCCACCTTTGCAAATGTTCGGCCGACAATGTCCATGTCATCCGCGAAGCAAATAAATTGACTGGATCTGTTGAAAATCGTACCCCGGCTGTTACACCCGGCTCTCCGCATGACACCTTCTAGCGCAATGTTGAACAAAAGGCACGAAAGTCCATCACCTTGTCTTAGTCCCCGGCGCGATTCGAACGAACTGGAGTGTTCGCCCGAGATCTTCACACAGTTTTGCACACCATCCACCGTTGCTTTGATCAGTCTGGTAAGCTTTCCAGGAAGCTGTTCTCGTCCATAATTTTCCATAGCTCTACGCGGTCTATACTGTCGTATGCCGCCTTGAAATCAACGAACAGATAAAAGTGCGTTGGGACCACTGGTATTACGGCATTTTTGAAGGATTTGCCGTACAGTAAAGATCTGGTCCGTTGTCGAGCGGCCGTCAACGAACGAACTCGTTCACTAATGGTGACAGACGACGGAAGATGATCTGGGATATCACTTTGTAGGCGGCATTAAGGATGGTGATCGCTCGAAAGTTCTCACACTCCAGTTTGTCGCCTTTCTTGTAGATGGGGCATATAACCCCTTCCTTCCACTCCTCCGGTAGCTGTTTCAGTTTCCCAGATTCTGACTATCAGTTTTTGCAGGCAAGTGGCCAGCTTTTCCGGGCCCATCTTGATGAGCTCAGCTCCAATACCATCCTTACCAGCTGCTTTATTGGTCTTTAGCTGTTTGGGGCATCCTTAACTTCCCTCAAGATCCGCTGAACTGACGTAGTCATATCCTCCGCTGCCTTGACTTTTACTGCCTGTACCAGCGCCATTTAATTGTTCCTCGTAGTGCTGCTTCTTCCTTTCGTCCATCACACGTTCGTCCGTCAATATGTTCCATCCTTATCCCGTCACATTTCGGCTCGCGGCACGAAGCCTTTGCGGGATGCGTTGAACTTCTGATAGAACTTGCGTGTATCTTGAGAACGGCACAGCTGTTCCATCTCGTCGCACTTCGCTTCTTCCAGACGGCGTTTCTTCTCCTAAAAAAGGCGGGTCTGCTATCTCCGCTCCCGTCTATAACGTTCCACGTTCTGCCGGGTACCTTGCTGCAGCGCGACCGCCCGCGCTGCGTCCTTCTCCTCCAGAATCTGTCTGCACTCTTCGTCGAACCAATCGTTCCGTCGACTTCGACCCATATACCCGACGTTGTTCTCCGCTGCGTCGTTAATGGCTGCTGACTGTATTCCAGCAGTCCTCAAGAGGGGCCCCATCGAGCTCACCCTCTTCCGGCAACGCTGCCTCGAGATGCTGCGCGTATGCAGTGGCGACATCAGGTTGCTTCAGTCGCTCTAGGTCGTACCGCGGCGGTCGTCGGTACCGAACATTGTTGATGACAGATAGTTTTGGGCGCAGTTTAACCATCACCAGATAGTGGTCAGAGTCGATGTTAGCGCCACGATATGTCCTGACGTCGATAATGTCGGAGAAGTGCCGTCCATCAATCAGAACGTGGTCGATTTGTGATTCTGTCTGCAGTGGCGATCTCCAGGTGTACCGATACGGGAGGCCGTGTTGGAAATAGGTGCTGCGAATGGCCATATTCTTGGAGGCGGCGAAATCAATTAGTCGTAGGCCGTTTTCGTTCGTCAGCCGGTGAGCGCTGAACTTTCCAATAGTCGGTCTAAACTCCTCCTCTTGGCCAACCTGAGCGTTCAAATCTCCTATGATGATTTTGACGTCGTGGCTTGGGCAGCTGTCGTACTCACGTTCCAGCTGCGCGTAGAATGCGTCCTTATCATCATCAGTGCTTCCGGAGTGTGGGCTATGGACGTTGATTATGCTGAAGTTGAAGAACCGGCCTTTGATCCTCAACCTGCACATTCTCTCGTTGATCGGCCACCACCCGATCACGCGCCTTTGCATGTCGCCCATCACTATGAAAGCTGTTCCCAGCTCGTGTGTGTTGCCGCAGCTCTGGTAGATGGTATGATTACCTCTAAACGTTCGCACCATTGATCCCTTCAAGCAATTCCTCCTGCAGCGCTACGATGCCGAATCCACGGTCCTTGAGCACATCGGCGAGTATGCGTGTGCTCCCGATGAAGTTGAGAGATTTGCAGTTCCACGAACCGAGTTTCCAATCGCTAGTCCCTTTTCGTCGCAGTGGTCTTCGCCGATGGTTCCGGTCCGTACTCTCTTGTTGATTGTTCGTTGCTTATGATTTTTTAAAGGCTGGCTTGCAGGGCCTGACACCAACCCCCTAAATTTCCGGAGGACCATTCCTCCTTATTTCCGGTGGACCATGGTGCACAGTTTCACTTAGAGTCCCTCGCTGGCACTCGGACGATGATCAGCCGCCCTAACATGGAGAACAGACGCTGTTGTGAGCCGATCCTGACATGGAGAACAGACGCTCAATAAGATTTGAACCTCCGGAAGGAGCAAACCCCTTCCCTGTCAGCATACGACCATAGTTCCCACCGGGGTTGGTTACCCGATCTTCCCTAAGGTTGCTCGTATCCCGGCCAGCACCGCGGGGAGGTAGGGATAGGAGTTGCTGGGTAAGAGGCTAAGGACCGCGAGATGGGGTCTATTTTATTCCTTCAGGTACGCGAAGTACCAATGGTACGCTTTACCCAGCATTTGCCGTGCCAGGAGAGCTATTTAAACACGGTGGTGACGCACTGGCAAGAGCGCTGCACTGGGTCATTTCCAAGATTTGGGAGGAGGAAGTTTTGCCGCAGGAGTAGATGGAAGGTGTCGTGTGTCCCAGCTACAAAAAGGGTGATAAGCTGGATTGTAGCAACTACCGCGCAATCACATTGCTGAACAAGGTACACTCCAAAATTTTATGCCGTCGACTAGCACCAATTGCAAGGGAGTTCGTGGGGCAGTACCAGGCGGGTTTTATGTGCGAACGCTCCACCACGGACTAGGTGTTCGCCATTCGCCAAGTACTGCAGAAATGCCGCGAATACAACGTGCCCACACATCATCTATTCATCGACTTCAAAACCGCATATGATACAATCGATTGGGACCAGCTATGGTAGCTATAATGCACGAACACGGATTTCCGGATAAACTGACACGGTTGATCAAAGCGACGATGGATCGGGTGATGTGCGTAGTTCAAGTTTCTGGGGTATTCTCGAGTCCTTTCGAAACGCGCAGAGGGTTACGGCAAGGTGATGGTATTTCGTGTCTGCTATTCAACATCGCTTTGGAAGGGGTAATACGAAGAGCAGGGATTAACACTAGTGGTACAATTTTCAATAAGTCCGTCCAGCTTTTTGGCTTCGCCGACGACATAGATACTATGGCACGTAACTTTGAGAAAATGGAGGAAGCATACATCAGACTGAAAAGGGAAGCCAAGCGGATCGGACTAGTCATCAACACGTCGAAGACGAAGTACATGATAGGAAGAGGTTCAAGGGTTTTGCAAAAGAAGGCCCAAGTACAGGCCAATATGCGTACAAACATTACCGACAGCTACTGGACAAGCTGGATGAAGGAAGTGGCTCTGAGTTGGTGAAATGGGGTGTACGCATCGCGAGCGTATTCACAACTGACACAGGTAAATGTTTTTTTTTATTGTAAAACGAAATTCAAGAATACTATAGGACAATTTTGAAATATTTGTTTGATAATATTAAATTTGTACGCAGGTAATGCAGGAGATGATAAATACGAGCTACAGTCATAAAAAGGAGCGTGCATGTCCCTTCTTCCTATCCAAGGAGATAATCGAGAGCGCGGATATACTCTCCATGCCGTATAATTATTTGCTGGACCCGATGATGCACAAGGCGAACAATTTGGAGCTCCCGAACACGATTATCATTCCGGACGAGGCTCACAATGTGAAGAAAACGTGCGAAGAATCGGCGTCGATGCAAATTCGACCGACGGACAAAGCGTGCATTGATAATATTGAATACGTCGATTATGAAGGTGATGGACCACTTGGTGGCTATAACGAAGCGAAGAAAATTTCACTATCGATGATTTGGCGCTACTGAAAGAGATGCAATTGGAAAGAACGGAACATGTATTTTCGAAATATTCGATAATATAACGTGAGTATTCAAACTAAATTTAATTTTCGGTTATTTATTTATCTAAGCCATTGTTTTCCTTTTAAGATCAAAGGAGGTGATTACCTACCATGTCGTTGCTCACCTGTGTTACATCTTGAAAATAATATGTACAATTCAAGCCAAAGGTGGTAACCTGAGGAAGATTGCCAGACACATAATAGAGGATAACACAAACCCGGCTGGCTAGGTGTACCTTCACATAACAACCAATTTATTCAACCTCATACATCACAAAGTGCAACAGATTCTCAATAGCTCAGATCTCTAAATTATGATTAGAGTATATCTCTCGTAATGGAACTACCAGCAGGGGTTCCCCATCTGGTCACTACAACACCTCCTTCCTCAAGAAGATACGGATGTATCCAATTCACTTCTCAGTGACAACTTACTTATATTTTCGTCCTTTGGTATACATTGTTCTGACTGAAAAACGCGTTCAGTAATTCACTTTTTTCTTACAAGGTTCTTTCCAGACAGTCAAGGTTAAATAAAGTCAAACAGCTTTTGAACAGCTACATCAAAATAAAATTAAAATTAACATAAAGTGTCGTTCTACGTATGAATACCTAGCTTTGAATTAATCATCTGTGCTTATATGTTATTATTGAATTCAATATACACTTTACCTTCCTATCAGCCCAAAATGCTATATGTTGTATTTGCTATGTGATGCTGATATACATGTTAAGATTAAAACATGTTTTACATGATGTACTATTACCATATGTGATGTCTAAGTGTTCTCAATACGATCTATATATTATCCGGATACAATTGTGTTCTAATAGAATAAAAAAAAACTATGCTATATCCACGGCAAACTGAAATAAAACACAAGCAAACAATGCCTCACAACAACAGGTAACACTATACACTCACTGATAAAAAACAATGTCACCCAAAGATTTAAACATGATGTGGGGTCGCTGAATGATCCAAAATTACAGTAAGTGTCGGATGATAAACAGACCTACTATACCGACATTGTTTGAGCTGCCGCCTGTAGATAAGCAATCCACATTTGTGATAAACAATGTTCCTGATAGTATTTAAATAGATTCATGCTTCCACAAATGCAATTAAAAAATTGTGCTAATTTTCTACCGCCAAAACACAAATCGAACAACAGTACACCATCACACATAAAAAAGGAATAACAATTCACGCTTCAATCCCTGCTTCAATCGCTGTAAACAATAATTGTACAGCGCAACTGTGATGGCGATTTATTTATTGAAGAAATGTTACGAATAAAAATGTGCGAAGAAAAGTACAATACACTGTACACAAAAGCGGATCAAGGCACTGAGGAAAAATCCGCGTTCTTCGCAATAATAAATCTATTGAAAAGCTAACAAAAATCGTAACAAAAATGAAAAATAAAATATTGCGGTGCACATAAAAAACACGCGAATCAGCATCCTGATTCACCAAAAGCACTTCACTTCTAACATAGCACCAAAAAGATTCTTTGTGGAAAAAAAATCACGCCAAATGGTGTAACACGAGGTATTTATCCTCGTCGCCACTGTTACATCTTGTAAATAATATGTATAATTCACGCCAAAGGTGGTATCCGGAGGAAGATGGCAAGACATTTTATAGAGGATAATACAAACACGTCTGGTTAGGTTTACATGCAAATAACAACAACTTTATTCAACATCATACTTCACATAGTGCAACAGATTCTCAATAGCTCAGATCTCTAAATTATGATTAGAGTATATCTCGTAATGGAACTACCAGCAGGGGTTCCCCATCTGGTCACTACAACCTGCTGAACAATATTATCCAGTACATTGCTACCATAACGGAGATGAACAACTTGTGCGTGGCGGTGGATTTCAGATTCTGGCGGAAGCGCAATGTAAAGCATACAGATGGATGGACAGCGTCCAAACAGTTGGTTCCATCGGTCAAAGCTAATGCGAACGTTAAGAGGCACTAACGTGGAAGAAACCCTAGGAGTATCATTTTGACCAGCGATTCTACCCCCCCCCCCTCTGAAGCCGTTGATTGTTGATTTGAGAGGAAAATCCACACATCATTGATAGTAGTCAGGTGTGTGTCAAGATTGTGTCAAGGATCGGATAAGGAGAGTTTCGTATCCATCACTGAGCTGTGTCAAGAGACAGAAAGTTGGGCTCAAATCAGTCGGACGAAACCAATCTTTGTCGAAACTCGGGGGAAGGCACAATTCCTGAATACGATGACTGACTACTACCACAGAATAAACTATCCCAACGGAAAAGCTGCGGTTTTTATGGCCTTTTGTCAAGAGAAAAGTATCATGAACGGACAATGATTATACTTAACCTGTTTGCCATTTTCACCCTTAAAGCACAGACAAACAGACGTTACAGCTTGAACAATTTTCTGAAAAATCCATCGCTCAACTCATCTACCACCATCTCGCGAGCATGTTACACGAAACGATGTTTCGTATGAAATCGTCACCAGAAGGCGCTGGAGTGAAATGTCAAACCCGAAGGATCACGACACTAGCGCCTCTAGTTGTGAATTGCGTAATCAATCAAATTCAAATTGATCGTTGAAGTCATGGTGGATGGTATTTTATCTAGTGTTACGTCTGTTTGTCTGTGGTTTAAGCATTGAGGAGCGAAAAAGTCAAAATTTGAATACTCTATTAAACACTCAAGTCAGTACAATCGATTTCAAAGACATGTCAACGTACTCCATGCCTTCTTAGTGCTATTCCTGTGGCTGCTTCCCATGAACAACGCGTATTTTTGTCAAAACTATTGTCACAGAGTTTTGTCGCTAGCTCCGGGCAGTGGTGAAGTATACTATTTTTAAAAAGATGCTTGCTGAAGCTGACGTCACCAGTCACCAGATTGCTCAGGTAATGATTGACAGGTAATGAATAAATTAAGTCTTTTGCCATGTATCATATAAAAAGATATTTTAGTTACTAGATAAAGATTGTCGCTTCGGTTCCCTTTGTTCTGCTGTCCGGAACATGTTGGGTACCAAGCTGTCAAATCGTATGGATTTTCCTTCTTTGACATTTAGTTCCCCTATCCTATCGACAATCTTTATCTAGTAACTAAAATATCTTTTATCATATAGTTCTGAACACGCTCAAATCGCCGCCAATCAATAGGTGTCGGATACATGAGCGAGCATGAGCAGGATAACCGTATAATTCGTAGTTGCTACTCCGTGATTGACTTCAACTTGCGAAATTGTACAGGGAACCAATTGAATGGAGCTTGGGTTTAGCTATCATTCTCAATTCTCAATGTGCAGTCAATTACGGCACCGGCCACGTCCAATTCAAATCCAATACAAATTTAATTCAAATCCAATCTAGAACCTATTCAAATCCAACCCAAATTGAATCCGATTTTGAACTAAAAAAATGATCATATACAGTATTTTTTGGAAGCACTAATAGCATTTATTTCATTTTTTCTTGATCTGGTAGTTGATCGGAAGCAAACCCTGTCAAGTACTGCCACGTACCGATCTTCCGCAATCGAAAGATGTCTATACCCCATCGCTGTCCCCAACCACCTCCAGAACAACCGAGCGGTTAATGTTCACCCGGTTCAATCGCGCGGATCGTGTCCAGTTTCAGCTGTTCGAGAAATTCGTTTCGTTTCTTATCGGCAGCAGATCCATTATCCTCGATGGGCAGTTGTACCAGTGCAGTCGCCCTGTTTGCGATCCCGATAGGACTTCACAGGACGTTTAACAGCATACAAACGGATGATTGTGCCTAGTTGTGATGGTTAGGTGGCAGCCAGCTTCACCATCAATCATCATACTACGAGCGTCCGTTGAGAAGCGCTTGTCAGTGATGTCTTTTCGTAGGAATGCGAACATAATGGAAATTTAATTGGGGCGACCAGTTGGGTCGGACACGGACTACGGAAACGTAGGATTTAGCAACACGGGCGCATTGGGCGGAAGAATGCAGAGCAGTGGATGAAGGCCTTGAGTCTCGTAGATTTTTCGGGTTGCGATTACTTCGTACGTGGATGGGTCCGAGGATGGGTCACATTGGGAGCACAACTGCTTCATCGAATCCTTCAGATTGCAGCTGAACTCAGTGGATTGCTGGAGAACTGCAGCGCTGCGGAAAGGATAAAATGTATATAAGATGGTTTGTTGGTGTGGTGTATGTGAACTTCCAAAATCAGCAAGAAGCAAGATTCAGCAGATTCTTAAATTTTAAAATCATGAACACAATCGATACAAATTCTTTTGTATCAAAAACAAACTAAATCTAAACTAAACCGTGACTTACCTTCCCGGCTATTTTTTCTTCCCGTCACTTAATGCATTCGTCGCGATCAAAGTTTTGTCCCGCATTATCTACTGTTCGGTGACCAGCACTTTGTACTTCCGACACAGGGCGTTCAAATCGGCTTGAGACTTGGCGTAGCGCTGCAATAGCGGATAGTTCGTGCATTGGTCATTCTGGTTCAGGGAAAATTGAAAATCGACGTACTGAGAAAATAGATATCGACCGTTCACCGAGGTCTAAATCCTCTTCATCGTGGACATCGATTGGAACGTCTGTCAGAAGTAATGGTTCTAGTTTGCGTTTTCGCTTCATTCGAACTTTCGGAGCACTCGAGGAACAGTAGCGTAATAAGCTGTAGACTTCGAACAACCACCATTTACCGGTGGTCATTAAACAGTAATCGAATTTGTTCCAACCTTTTGTGGTAGGTTTTCGGCACTGAATCCATGTGTTGATGAGAATTGCCAAGTCGATATCTATTGGACGATTTACGGTCACGTCGTATTAGATCTGTTATGCGCGTTACAATTCGAGTATGTGGCGCAGAACCAGTGCAAGGTTTTTCATCATTCCGTTGTTGATCTTAACACTCTGATCCATGCAGTAACGCCGCAGTAGTCTGATCATTTAACAACACCATTTCTCCTGTGCAGTATTGGTCTCAAATTGAGACTTTCAATAATACCTTGTAGGCTTCCGAGACGTCTGGTACGTGTTTTTTAGACTTTTGTATCGAGACATGCTACTGATGTGTATGTCGTGAGTGGAATTACTTGTTGTTTCTGAAATAGTCGATAATTTGAGGGAGTGCAATGAGAAGCTAATATCAGGTACTTACAGGTCAACAAATGGATCAGAATCACTTGTGCAGTTGAATTTTGAATGGTGGTGAACCTGTTGTTTAGTAACCAGTTGACGAGCAGCTTAAAGTCATTCCACTGTGTGCTCCAGCGCCAAATTTATCCTGCTCGCGCTAAATATTTATATCCTTCTTCACTGGCTGCAGCAGAGACACCAACGAGGAATGCTCGCTTATTTTGTCAAAAGGACCTTAGTAACATTTTTTCGTGAATGAATTTGAGTTATGCTTAAACACGATATTATAAAGCAGATCCTTCACCGAATTGCAGCTGAAGTCTTCGGCATATTCGTTTAGACAATCGATCTTATTTGATAATCAAGTTTAAATTGACATAAATGTCATAAAGTCACGTCAAATAGATTTAACACAATCGTCAGTATGAACTCGATGCCGTAAATCTCCCTAGCGAGCTATGTTAGAAAACACCTTTAGCAAATAGTACAAATCCTTCGGTGCTATCCTTACTCAATCATTTCTGAATTTCTCCTTCTGATGATCACCAACGCAAATTATTAATTGCTGATCAACTTCATGTTGAGTTAGTCGAACTGCAGGCAAAGTTTCCACAGCGTATATTCATATGTAGTTAATCGAACCCCGTCAGGAACTGCCACATACCGGTCTTCCGTAATCGAAAAATGTACTGTGCGGCACGGACCAATTCAACTCCAAACAATTTCGTGCGCTTTCGTAGCACAACATTTCTCACGTAGAATACGGTGTGCTTTATCAGTCATGCCAACCTATTGGCTGGCACACTGCATCGTATGTGCACTAGTCCATTTCAGCAACATATCCAAATGCGATCGACTTCAACATTGTATATCTCCTCTTCGTCTAAACGTAGACTGCAGTTCAACTTCCAATCAGTTAATGCGCGAAAAACTTTGAGCCCGATATGAAATCCGAGCCGTCGCTGTCCACTATCATCCACATCTCCTTCTGAACGAACCCATCCAGAGTGGATTGCTGGAGAACTGCAACACTGCGGAAAATATAAAGTATATTTAAGACGGATTGTGGATGTGTATTGAGAAAAGATATTTTAACGACACGAGCGGTCATATCAAGCAAACAAATTATTGGAAACAAAACAATTAGTAGCGTTGGAGAAATCACTTGCGGCGAACTTTTGAAAGAAGAGTAATTTCCGGACGATCACCAACTCGAACCAGTTCACCCAATCAGGATATTTCCGAAAAGATTTGCTTTGCGCCATTCTAAAACCAATCAATTTTCCTGTACCATTGAGAGCTAAGTAAAGACCGATGAGGACGAAGTGTTCAAAGCATTTTCTTCAACATATCTCACCAAAACATATCTTCCTCAAAAACATCATCATGAAACTTCTTCCAGTCACCGTGAAATTCACTCAAAATCGAGACAAACACCTGCACCGTCGGCTTCTTCAGTCTTTCCTCCGTTTCTTTAGGGATTTCGATGAGAATCCTTTAGGAACTCCTGGAAAAATTTCAATGATTCCGACGAGAATTGCCGCTGCTTCGTTCACCGCTGACAAAATGGAACAGTCCTCCTCCATGCTAGGGCTACCGCTAACGGATTTGTTTTTTTTTTATCCATTTCGTCTATTTATAAGACTCGGTCACAATATGCACGATAAATGCGCCCGAACTGGCGGAAGGCTGAAGGATTTTAATTTTGAAAAAAAAAAATTGAAAAATTTAGAAAATTTTTGATCGGCCGGGAGCACAGAAAAACAATGATGAACAACTGGAACGTAAACATAAACAAAACTCACAACAAAAAATAAGTCTACACAGAACAAAACACTTTCAAATAAATTTATCCTAATTTGAGTAAAATACACTAGCGCCTCTGGCGGTGCTGGTCTCGTCAGCTCTTCGTGGGTTGCATGAATTTTTAATCGGTTCTTCGGGACACTCACGTCAGGAACTAATAACCGGGACCAGACACTCGGAATTTTTCCGTGTTGCGCTTGAAGTCTCCATCGGTGTGTAGAGTTCTAGGTATACACTTGAAAAGACACTAAGCAAGTTGTCAGTTTTGACGTATTTCTCCATGTTTTTTTCTCCGTGCAGCTTTGTGTTTTTGTTTTTTTTTGCACCTCACCAGTCACCTGCCAGGAAAGCCGAGAAAAAACCCTTCTTATCCAGTTGTGAATTGTGATTTAGTGCAATTTTGAACCAAAAATGAATAAATTCGTTTACTTGTCGGAGAATTGAGACTGAGGAGAAATGAAACATCACGTGGGAAAGCCGAGGAGAAAGCTTTCACTGGATATAGGAAACAAGAAAAACAGTCAGATCTTGACTTTCATCGCTGCGTTTTCCCATCGAATGTACATCGGCTGACGAGACGAGTCGTCCCTAAAAAATTGCATTGGTGCTTTGCTAACGAACTGGCACTGGTCTTCCAAAGCCTGCATCAGATTTACAACCGGAAGTTAAACTACTTAAACGGATAACTTGAAAGGACACAATCAAGATATTCATTACGGCTTCACTGCGCGCCAAGAAACTTTACCTCCGCTTCTGCCGATACTACCAGGTATGTTTGCGTAGGCCTTCGCGTCGTACGGTATTCGCTGTAAATATCCAGAATCTACAAGAGTGCTCTAGCCCGGGTTCCAGGTTACCGAAACACGCTGCTAAGCGGACATCGTAAAAATCGTCCCACAGGCACGAAAGACCACCACCTTGTCGAAACTCTCTGCGCAATTCAGGGACTCGAGAATATTCCTGAAACTCGAACTACGCACATCACCCGATACATCGAAGTGTTGTTGTTTTTCAGCCGTCCAATCTACTGGATTTCCTTAATACACTGCCATAGCCGGTTTCGATCGATTTGTATCATATGCGGCTTTGAAGTTAAGGAATGGATGTTTTTTCTCTTTTTTTTTTTAATTTCGAGGAATAGATGAAGTGTGGGCACGTTGTTTTCGCGGCATTTCTGCAATACATTGGGAGAGTACCTTGTAGGCGACGTTTAGCAATGTGATTGCGCGGTACCCAAGCAACCAGAAGTTCGGATAAGAAGGGCTATTTTGGCTTAATCAGCTCTCATTTTAAGTAATTTTTTGTATGTAACGGAACTTTAAGTGAACTTTAAAGTTCCGTTAAGGATGCTTGGAACTTGATGTGAACCATAGTGAACCAATTAGTTCGGTTAAGAGTAAATTTAAGTAAAATCTGAACTTCTGGTTGCTTGGGTAGTTGCTGCAATTCAGCATATCGCCCTGTTTGTAGATGGGATATACGATACCTTCCATCCACTTCTGCGGTAGAACCTCATCTTCCCAAACCTTGGTAAATACCCAGTGGCTCACCTGTTTTAATAGCATTCCTGGTAGTTGGTCAACCTCAGGGGATTTGTTGTTTTCATCCGGACAATCTCCTGGAGATTCCGGAAAACGTATGTCCTACGTGTCCCTAGGCTCGTCACCATACCGCTAACGGTTTTGCCACATCGCCGTTCAGGTGCTTTTCGTAATGATGCCGCCACCTGCCGGATTACCTCACGCTCGATCTTAAGTAGATTCCCTAGTAATGGAATACTAGTATACGAAAACACAATTATTTTTAGAAAATTAACTATCTTCGATTGTACGACATTTCGCGGTAAAACATTCCGCAATTAACCATTTCGCGGTGTGCTAGTTCACGGCCTACCGCTTCGCGTTCAGTATCATATCGCGGTTTAACATTTCGCGGTTTATATTATTTAGCGGTATACCATTCTGCGGTTAGTACTATTTCGCGGCCAATACCAATTCGCAGGTTTAATTTTACTAATGTTACGTTACAAGTAGTTCAATAATGTGTTCTTTAGCTTTGTAAAGCCTCAACATTCATTTAATTGTTATGTAAAGCGAATAATCATTGAGTTTACACCAGACTTGTATAAATTCAAATCCCAACAAAAAATAAATATTTTAAAGCAAAACATATTTGCAAATGCGACTATGTAAAGAAGGCGAAACAACATAACAGTTTGCTTGTCATAAGACGAGTTTGAACCATCCCATTTAATTCCACCACTTGATTGTAGCTTGACAGATACGTATTTCGACCTCAACAGTAATGTCGTCTTCAGTGTCTCGTATTTAACTCGACTCAAAAGTCGGTAAAGACAATAGAAAAAAAATAAAAAGATTTATTATAATTGAATATTGTGCACACATGTTTGTACTGATACAAATCTGAATTTATCATAAAACATGTTTTTTTTTCAAAAACCACTCTCTATGGGGCAATATGGTCATACCCAGGGATTGAACTTATCATTTCATTATCATTTAGTATTCAGCCAATAACTCATTCCAGAGACGGAATTCCGAAAAGTGTTGTATGGCGGACTTCTAGTTCTGATTCCCCTCTACAACTCTAAGAATACATTGCTCTATGTCTAATATTCACCGCGGGAAACGCTAGTATCATTTGATATATTAAATGATGATAACACTTATTATCAATTAGTATATTGAGTGATCCTAGCGTTTCACGCTGTTAATATTAGACATAGAGCAATGTACCCTTACACAAAGTTGTAGAGGGGAATCAGCACTAGAAGTCCGCCATACAACACTTTTCGGAATTCCGTCTCTGGAATGAGTTATTGGCTGAATACTAAATGATAATGAAATGATAAGTTCAATCCCTGGTCATACCTACACAGAGCAAGATATTAGGCTCTAATATGCTAACAATTAACAAGTTCAAATTTCAGTTGCCAAATACAAGAATATTATCATCTATGTTAGATTCATTACGGATAAATTACAACACCGCATTACTGCGATCGAAACAGAAAATAGTAGTTTGTGCAACTAGTTGCAAAAAGATGATTTTTTCAGCACATGATAATTTATCCAACGAGGCTTGCCGAGTTGGATAAATACTACGAATGCTGAAAAATCGAGTTTTGCAACGAGTTGCACACACTTTTTTTTGCAATGACGAAAAATGAACTTTGTTATGATAAATCTGTACCAAAATAGTAAAGACCGATTTAGTCCACATGATAATTCTTGCCAATAAATAATGTTGCTGCAGAGAACAATCAGATTCCATGTTATCATGCCGCATGGCAAAGCTCTACAAGCCTTGAAGCGATAGATGAACTCGTCTTTGGAAAATTCTGATGTTATGTCCATCAAGCTATTTCATTTATTACGCGACGCAGAGAACACACTATCTGAACACTATCCCGAGCTATAAAAGCTGCATGTATCCGCAAGTAGGCCTCAACAAAGCGACCGTGTGCCGCTCAAAGCGCACAAGCCCAAGTCCTGGTGTTAGGTGGGACGCTAAACAGCCCTGACACGACGGCCCTCCGACGAGACAGGAGGTTTGCGCAGGCCCAATAAGCCGCCTGGAAAACCAATAATTGCGAACAATATAAGAGATAATGCGACTCGATATAATCGGCAAAGACCTAGGCGACGAATAAAGGATCACGATTGGAAGCTTGGAACATGGAACTGCAAGTCGCTAGGCTTCGCAGGTTGCGACAGGATGATCTACGATGAATTACATCCCCGCAACTTCGACGTCGTGGCGCTGCAGGAGATTTGCTGGACAGGACAGAAAGTGTGGAAAAGCGGGCATCGAGCGGCTACCTTCTACCAAAGCTGTGGCACCACCAACGAGCTGGGAACCGGCTTCATAGTGCTGGGTAAGATGCGCCATCTTGTGATTGGGTGGCAGCCAACCAACGCAAGGATGTGTAAGCTGTGGATTAAAGGCCGTTGCTTCAACTATAGCATCATCAACGTCCACTGCCCACACGAAGGGAGACCCGACGACGAGAAAGAAGCGTTCTACGCACAGCTGGAGCAGACTTTCGATGGATGCTCACTGCGGGACGTCAAAATCGTCATCGGTGACATGAACGCACAAGTCGGAAGGGAGGAAATGTATAGACCGGTCATCGGACCGGATAGTCTGCACACCGTATCGAATGACAACGGTCAACGATGCATAAACTTTGCACCCTCCCGCGGAATGGTAGTCCGAGGCACCTTCTTTCCCCGCAAAAATATCCACAAGGCCACATGGAGATCACCTAACCAAGAAACGGAAAACCTAATCGACGGTAAATTCTTCTCCGACCTGCGTTGCAGCATGCCTGCGCTCAAGACTCTCGACGGTGTACAACACGCGTCGAAGTCGGACGCCGCGGCTTAATATTGGGCGGCTACAAGACGGTAGACTAGCCCAAGAATACGCGCAGCAGCAGGAAGCGGCATTCCCAACAGAAGAGCAGCTAGGCGCAGCATCTCTTGAAGATGGCTGGAGAGATATTCGATCCGCCATTGGTAGCACCGCAACCGCTGCACTTGGCACGGTGCCCCCGGATCAGAGAAACGACTGGTATGACGGTGAATGTGAGCAGTTAGTAGAAGAGAAGAATGCAGCATGGGCGAGATTGCTGCAACACCGCACGAGGGCGAACGAGGCACGATATAAACGGGCGCGGAACAGACAAAACTCGATTTTCCGGAGGAAAAAGCGCCAGCAGGAAGATCAAGACCGTGAAGAGACGGAGCATCTGTACCGCGCTAATAACATGTTCTATGAGAAGTTGAACCGTTCACGTAAGGGCCACGTGCCACAGCCTGATATGTGTAAGGACATAAACGGGAACCTTTTACGAACGAGCGTGAGGTGATCCAAAAGTGGCGGCAGCACTACGAAGAACACCTGAATGGCGATGTGGCAGACGAAGATGGCAATGGACCTGGGAGAGCGCACGGGATATAATTTTACCGGCTCCGGATCTCCAGGAAATCCAGGAGGAGATTGGCCGGCTGAAGAACAACAAAGCCCCTGGGGTTGACCAACTACCAGGAGAGCTATTTCATTCATTTATTTAGTCTACATCTATACAGATAACACTGAATCAACAATTTGACGCCACAATACACGGTTCGAGGCCGCATCTCTCCATCCTCGAATACGCCCCACGCTCGCCAAGTCGTTCTGCACCTGGTCTGCCCATCTCGCTCGCTGCGCTCCACGTCGTCTCGTACCTGCCGGATCGGAAGCGAACACCATCTTTGCAGGGTTGTTGTCCGGCATTCTTGCAACATGCCCTGCCCATCGTACCCTTCCGGCTTTAGCTACCTTCTGGATACTGGGTTCGCCGTAGAGGTGGGCGAGCTCATGGTTCATTCTTCGCCGCCACACACCGTCTTCTTGTACACCGCCAAAGATGGTCCTAAGCACCCGTCTCTCGAATACTCCGAGTGCTTGCAAGTCCTCCTCGAGCATTGTCCATGTTTCATGTTCGTAGAGGACTACCGGTCTTATTAACGTCTTGTACATGACACATTTGGTGCGGTGGCGAATCTTTTTGACCGCAGTTTCTTCTGGAGCCCGTAGTAGGCCCGACTTCCACAGATGATGCGCCTTCGTATTTCACGACTAACGTTGTTGTCAGCCGTTAGCAAGGATCCGAGGTAGACGAATTCCTCGACCACCTCGAAGGTATCCCCGTCTATCGTAACACTGCTTCCCAGGCGGGCCCTGTCGCGCTCGGTTCCGCCCACAAGCATGTACTTTGTCTTTGACGCATTCACCACCAGTCCAACTTTTGTTGCTTCACGTTTCAGGCGGGTGTACAGTTCTGCCACCTTTGCAAATGTTCGGCCGACAATGTCCATGTCATCCGCGAAGCAAATAAATTGACTGGATCTGTTGAAAATCGTACCCCGGCTGTTACACCCGGCTCTCCGCATGACACCTTCTAGCGCAATGTTGAACAAAAGGCACGAAAGTCCATCACCTTGTCTTAGTCCCCGGCGCGATTCGAACGAACTGGAGTGTTCGCCCGAGATCTTCACACAGTTTTGCACACCATCCACCGTTGCTTTGATCAGTCTGGTAAGCTTTCCAGGGAAGCTGTTCTCGTCCATAATTTTCCATAGCTCTACGCGGTCTATACTGTCGTATGCCGCCTTGAAATCAACGAACAGATGGTGCGTTGGGACCTGGTATTCACGGCATTTTTGAAGGATTTGCCGTACAGTAAAGATCTGGTCCGTTGTCGAGCGGCCGTCAACGAAGCCGGCTTGATAACTTCCCACGAACTCGTTCACTAATGGTGACAGACGACGGAAGATGATCTGGGATATCACTTTGTAGGCGGCATTAAGGATGGTGATCGCTCGAAAGTTCTCACACTCCAGTTTGTCGCCTTTCTTGTAGATGGGGCATATAACCCCTTCCTTCCACTCCTCCGGTAGCTGTTCGGTTTCCCAGATTCTGACTATCAGTTTGTGCAGGCAAGTGGCCAGCTTTTCCGGGCCCATCTTGATGAGCTCAGCTCCAATACCATCCTTACCAGCTGCTTTATTGGTCTTTAGCTGTTGAATGGCATCCTTAATTTCCCTCAAGGTGGGGGCTGGTTGGCTTCCATCGTCCGCTGAACTGACGTAGTCATCTCCTCCGCTGCCTTGACTTTCAGTGCCTGTACTCTCAGCGCCATTCAGATGTTCCTCGTAGTGCTGCTTCCACCTTTCGATCACCACACGTTCGTCCGTCAAGATGCTCCCATCCTTATCCCGTCACATTTCGGCTCGCGGCACGAAGCCTTTGCGGGATGCGTTGAACTTCTGATAGAACTTGCGTGTATCTTGAGAACGGCACAGCTGTTCCATCTCCTCGCACTCCGCTTCTTCCAGACGGCGTTTCTTCTCCTGAAAAGGCGGGTCTGCTGTCTCCGCTTCCGTCTATAACGTTCCACGTTCTGCCGGGTACCTTGCTGCAGCGCGACCGCCCGCGCTGCGTCCTTCTCCTCCAGAATCTGTCTGCACTCTTCGTCGAACCAATCGTTCCGTCGACTTCGACCCATATACCCGACGTTGTTCTCCGCTGCGTCGTTAATGGCTGCTTTGACTGTATTCCAGCAGTCCTCAAGAGGGGCCCCATCGAGCTCACCCTCTTCCGGCAACGCTGCCTCGAGATGCTGCGCGTATGCAGTGGCGACATCAGGTTGCTTCAGTCGCTCTAGGTCGTACCGCGGCGGTCGTCGGTACCGAACATTGTTGATGACAGATAGTTTTGGGCGCAGTTTAACCATCACCAGATAGTGGTCAGAGTCGATGTTAGCGCCACGATATGTCCTGACGTCGATAATGTCGGAGAAGTGCCGTCCATCAATCAGAACGTGGTCGATTTGTGATTCTGTCTGCAGTGGCGATCTCCAGGTGTACCGATACGGGAGGCCGTGTTGGAAATAGGTGCTGCGAATGGCCATATTCTTGGAGGCGGCGAAATCAATTAGTCGTAGGCCGTTTTCGTTCGTCAGCCGGTGAGCGCTGAACTTTCCAATAGTCGGTCTAAACTCCTCCTCTTGGCCAACCTGAGCGTTCAAATCTCCTATGATGATTTTGACGTCGTGGCTTGGGCAGCTGTCGTACTCACGTTCCAGCTGCGCGTAGAATGCGTCCTTATCATCATCAGTGCTTCCGGAGTGTGGGCTATGGACGTTGATTATGCTGAAGTTGAAGAACCGGCCTTTGATCCTCAACCTGCACATTCTCTCGTTGATCGGCCACCACCCGATCACGCGCCTTTGCATGTCGCCCATCACTATGAAAGCTGTTCCCAGCTCGTGTGTGTTGCCGCAGCTCTGGTAGATGGTATGATTACCTCTAAACGTTCGCACCATTGATCCCTTCCAACAAACCTCCTGCAGCGCTACGATGCCGAATCCACGGTCCTTGAGCACATCGGCGAGTATGCGTGTGCTCCCGATGAAGTTGAGAGATTTGCAGTTCCACGAACCGAGTTTCCAATCGCTAGTCCCTTTTCGTCGCAGTGGTCTTCGCCGATGGTTCCGGTCCGTACTCTCTTGTTGATTGTTCGTTGCTTATGATTTTTTAAAGGCTGGCTTGCAGGGCCTGACACCAAACCCCCTAAATTGCCGGAGGACCAGTCCTCCTTATTTCCGGTGGACCATGGTGCACAGTTTCACTTAGAGTCCCTCGCTGGCACTCGGACGATGATCAGCCGCCCCTAACATGGAGAACAGACGCTGTTGTGAGCCGATCCTGACATGGAGAACAGACGCTCAATAAGATTTGAACCTCCGAGAGGAGCAAACCCCCTTCCCTGTCAGCATACGACCATAGTTCCCACCGGGGTTGGTTACCCGATCTTCCCTAAGGTTGCTCGTATCCCGGCCAGCACCGCGGGAGGTAGGGATAGGAGTTGCTGGGTAAGAGGCTAAGGACCGCGAGATGGGGTCTATTTTATTCCTTCAGGTACGCGAAGTACCAATGGTACGCTTTACCCAGCATTTGCCGTGCCAGGAGAGCTATTTAAAAAGGGTGGTGACGCACTGGCAAGGGCACTGCACTGGGTCATTTCAAGATTTGGGAGGAGGAAGTTTTGCCGCAGGAGTGGATGGAAGGTGTCGTGGGTCCCAGCTACAAAAAGGGTGATAAGCTGGATTGTAGCAACTACCGCGCAATCACATTGCTGAACAAGGTACACTCCAAAATTTTATGCCGTCGACTAGCACCAATTGCAAGGGAGTTCGTGGGGCAGTACCAGGCGGGTTTTATGGGCGAACGCTCCACCACGGACTAGGTGTTCGCCATTCGCCAAGTACTGCAGAAATGCCGCGAATACAACGTTCCCACACATCATCTATTCATCGACTTCAAAGCCGCATATGATACAATCGGTTGAGACCAGATATGGTAGCTATAATGCACGAACACGGGTTTCCGGATAAACTGACACGGTTGATCTAAGCGACGATGGATCGGGTGATGTGCGTAGTTCAAGTTTCTGGGGTATTCTCGAGTCCTTTCGAAACGCGCAGAGGGTTACGGCAAGGTGATGGTATTTCGTGTCTGCTATTCAACATCGCTTTGGAAGGGGTAATACGAAGAGCAGGGATTAACACTAGTGGTACAATTTTCAATAAGTCCGTCCAGCTTTTTGGCTTCGCCGACGACATAGATACTATGGCACGTAACTTTGAGAAAATGGAGGAAGCATACATCAGACTGAAAAGGGAAGCCAAGCGGATCGGACTAGTCATCAACACGTCGAAGACGAAGTACATGATAGGAAGCGGTTCAAGGGTTTTGCAAAAGAAGGCCCAAGTACAGGCCAATATGCGCACAAACATTACCGACAGATACTGGACAAGCTGGATGAAGGAAGTGGCTCTGAGGTGGTGAAATGGGGTGTACGCATCGCGAGCGTATTCACAACTGACACAGGTAAATGTTTTTTTTATTGTAAAACGAAATTCAAGAATACTATAGGACAATTTTGAAATATTTGTTTGATAATATTAAATTTGTACGCAGATAATGCAGGAGATGAGAAATACGAGCTACAGTCATAAAAAGGAGCGTGCATGTCCCTTCTTCCTATCCAAGGAGATAATCGAGAGCGCGGATATACTCTCCATGCCGTATAATTATTTGCTGGACCCGATGATGCACAAGGCGAACAATTTGGAGCTCCCGAACACGATTATCATTCCGGACGAGGCTCACAATGTGAAGAAAACGTGCGAAGAATCGGCGTCGATGCAAATTCGACCGACGGACAAAGCGTGCATTGATAATATTAAATACGTCGATTATGAAGGTGATGGACCACTTGGTGGCTATAACGAAGCGAAGAAAAATTTCACTATCGATGATTTGGCGCTACTGAAAGAGATGCAATTGGAAAGAACGGGAACATGTATTTTCGAAATATTCGATAATATAACGTGAGTATTCAAACTAAATTTAATTTTCGGTTATTTATTTATCTAAGCCATTGTTTTCCTTTTAAGATCAAAGGAGGTGATTACCTACCATGTCGTTGCTCACCTGTGTTACATCTTGAAAATAATATGTATAATTCACGCCAAAGGTGGTATCCGGAGGAAGATGGCAAGACATTTTATAGAGGATAATACAAACACGTCTGGTTAGGTTTACATGCAAATAACAACAACTTTATTCAACATCATACTTCACATAGTGCAACAGATTCTCAATAGCTCAGATCTCTAAATTATGATTAGAGTATATCTCTCGAAATGGAACTGCCAGCAGGGGTTCCCCATCTGGCCACTACAACACCTCCTTCCTCAAGAAGATACTTATTTATCCAATTCACTTCTTAGTGACAACTTACTTATATTTTCGTCCTTTTGTACATATTGTTCTGACTGAAAAACGCTTTCAGTAATGCAATTTTTTTTTCTTACAAGTTTCTTTCCATACAGTCAAGGTTAAATAAAGTCCAACAGCTTTTGAACAGCTACATCAAAAATAAAATTAAAATTAACATAAAGTGTCGATTTGCGTATAAATACCTATCTTTGAATTAATCTTCTGTGCTTATATGTTATTATTGAATTCCAATATACACTATATACATATATGCCTAAAATGCTATATGTTGTATTTGTTATGTGATGCTGATATACGCGTTGAGATTAAAACATGTTTTACATGATGTACTATTACCATATGTAATGTCTTAAGTGTTCTCAATACGATCTATATATTATCCGGATACAATTGTGTTCTAATAGAATAAAAAAACTATGCTATATCCACGGCAAACTGAAATAAAACACAAGCAAACAATGCCTCAAAACAACAGGTAACACTATACACTCACTGATAAAAAAACAATGTCACCCAAAGATTTAAACATGATGTGGGGTCGCTGAATGATCCAAAATTACAGTAAGTGTCGGATGATAAACAGACCTACTATACCGACATTGTTTGAGCTGCCGCCTGTAGATAAGCAATCCACATTTGTGATAAACAATGTTCCTGATAGTATTTAAATAGATTCATGCTTCCACAAATGCAATTAAAAATTGTGCTAATTTTCTACCGCCAAAACACAAATCGAACAACAGTACACCATCACACATAAAAAAGGAATAATAATTCACGCTTCAATCCCTGCTTCAATCGCAGTAAACCATTATTGTACAGCGCAACTGTGATGGGTGTGATGGCGATTTATTGAAGAAACGGTACGAATAAAAATGTGCGAAGAAAAAGTACAATACACTGTACACAAAAGCGGATCAAGGCACTAAGGAAAAATCCGCGTTCTTCGCAAAAATAAAATATTGCGGTGCACATAAAAAACACGCGAATCATCATCCTGATTCACCAAAAGCACTTCACTTCTAACATAGCACCAAAAAAATTATTCACGCCAAATGGTGTAACACGAGGTCGTGAAAAACGAAGTCTAAAATAAAACACTATCCCATCCTCGTCGCCACTGTGACATCTTGTAAGTAAAATGTATAATTCACGCTAAAGGTGGTATCTGGAGGAAGATGGCAAGACATTTTATAGAGGATAAAACAAACACGTCTGGTTAGGTTTACATGCAAATAACAACAACTTTATTCAACATCATACTTCGCATAGTGCAACAGATTCTCAATAGCTCAGATCTCTAAATTATGATTAGAGTATATCTCTCGTAATGGAACTACCAGCAGGGGTTCCCCATCTGGTCACTACAACCTGCTGAACAATATTATCCAGTACATTGCTACCATAACGGAGATGAACAACTTTGTGTGCGTGGCGGTGGATTTCAGATTCTGGCGGAAGCGCAATGTAAAGCATACAGATGGATGGACAGCGTCCAAACAGTTGGTTCCATCGGTCAAAGCTAATGCGAACGTTAAGAGGCACTAACGTGGAAAAAACCTTAGGAGTATCATTTTGACCAGTGATACTACCCCCCCCCCCTCTGAAGCCGTTGATTGTTGATTTGAGAGGAAAATCCACACATCATTGATAGTAGTCAGGTGTGTGTCAAGATTGTGTCAAGGATCGGATAAGGAGAGTTTCGTATCCATCACTGAGCTGTGTCAAGAGACAGAAAGTTGGGCTCAAATCAGTCGGACGAAACCAATCTTTGTCGAAACTCGGGGGAAGGCACAATTCCTGAATACGATGACTGACTACTACCACAGAATAAACTATCCCAACGGAAAAGCTGCGGTTTTTATGGCCTTTTGTCAAGAAAAAAGTATCATGAACGGACTAAGATTATACTTAACCTGTTTGCCATTTTCACCCTTAAAGCACAGACAAACAGACGTTACAGCTTGAACAATTTTCTGAAAAATCCATCGCTCAACTCATCTACCACCATCTCGCGAGCATGTTACACGAAACGATGTTTCGTATGAAATCGTCACCAGAAGGCGCTGGAGTGAAATGTCAAACCCGAAGGATCACGACACTAGCGCCTCTAGTTGTGAATTGCGTAATCAATCAAATTCAAATTGATCGTTGAAGTCATGGTGGATGGTATTTTATCTAGTGTTACGTCTGTTTGTCTGTGGTTTAAGCATTGAGGAGCGAAAAAGTCAAAATTTGAATACTCTATTAAACACTCAAGTCAGTACAATCGATTTCAAAGACATGTCAACGTACTCCATGCCTTCTTAGTGCTATTCCTGTGGCTGCTTCCCATGAACAACGCGTATTTTTGTCAAAACTATTGTCACATAGTTTTAAAACAATTGTCGCTAGCTCCGGGCAGTGGTGAAGTATACTATTTTTAAAAAAGATGCTTGCTGAAGCTGACGTCACCAGTCACTCAGATTGCTCAGGTAATGATTGACAGGTAATGAATAAATTAAGTCTTTTGCCATGTATCATATAAAAAGATATTTTAGTTACTAGATAAAGATTGTCGCTTCGGTTCCCTTTGTTCTGCTGTCCGGAACATGTTGGGTACCAAGCTGTCAAATCGTATGGATTTTCCTTCTTTGACATTTAGTTCCCTATCCTATCGACAATCTTTATCTAGTAACTAAAATATCTTGTATCATATAGTTCTGAACACGCGCAAATCGCCGCCAATCAATAGGTGTCGGATACATGAGCGAGCATGAGCAGGATAACCGTATAATTCGTAGTTGCTACTCCGTGATTGACTACAGCTTGCGAAATTGTACAGGGAACCAATTGAATGGAGCTTGGGTTTAGCTATCATTCTCAATTCTCAATGTGCAGTCAATTACGGCACCGGCCACGTCCAATTCAAATCCAATACAAATTTAATTCAAATCCAATCTAGAACCTATTCAAATCCAACCCAAATTGAATCCGATTTTGAACTAAAAAAATGATCATATACAGTATTTTTGGAAGCACTAATAGCATTTATTTCATTTTTTTTCTTGATCTGGTAGTTGATCGGAAGCAAACCCTGTCAAGTACTGCCACGTACCGATCTTCCGCAATCGAAAGATGTCTATACCCCATCGCTGTCCCCAACCACCTCCAGAACAACCGAGCGGTTAATGTTCACCCGGTTCAATCGCGCGGATCGTGTCCAGTTTCAGCTGTTCGAGAAATTCGTTCCGTTTCCTTATCGTATGCCGCAGCTGATCCATTATCCCTCGATGGGCAGTTGTACCAGTGCAGTCGCCCTGTTTGCGATCCCGATAGGACTTCACAGGACGTTTAACAGCATACAAACGGATGATTGTGCCTAGTTGTGATGGTTAGGTGGCAGCCAGCTTCACCATCAATCATCATACTACGAGCGTCCGTTGAGAAGCGCTTGTCAGTGATGTCTTTTCGTAGGAATGCGAACATAATGGAAATTTAATTGGGGCGACCAGTTGGGTCGGACACGGACTACGGAAACGTAGGATTTAGCAACACGGGCGCATTGGGCGGAAGAATGCAGAGCAGTGGATGAAGGCCTTGAGTCTCGTAGATTTTCGGGTTGCGATTACTTCGTACGTGGATGGGTTCGAGGATGGGTCACATTGGGAGCACAACTGCTTCATCGAATCCTTCAGATTGCAGCTGAACTCAGTGGATTGCTGAAGAACTGCAGCGCTGCGGAAAGGATAAAATGTATATAAGATGGTTTGTTGGTGTGGTGTATGTGAACTTCCAAAATCAGCAAGAAGCAAGATTCAGCAGATTCTTAAATTTTAAAATCATGAACACAATCGATACAAATTCTTTTGTATCAAAACAAACTAAATCTAAACTAAACCGTGACTTACCTTCCCGGCTATTTTTTCTTCCCGTCACTTAATGCATTCGTCGCGATCAAAGTTTTGTCCCGCATTATCTACTGTTCGGTGACCAGCACTTTGTACTTCCGACACAGGGCGTTCAAATCGGCTTGAGACTTGGCGTAGCGCTGCAATAGCGAATAGTTCGTGCATTGGTCATTCTGATTCAGGGAAAATTGAAAATCGACGTACTGAGAAAATAGATATCGACCGTTCACCGAGGTCTAAATCCTCTTCATCGTGGACATCGATTGGAACGTCTGTCAGAAGTAATGGTTCTAGTTTGCGTTTTCGCTTCATTCGAACTTTCGGAGCACTTGAGGAACAGTAGCGTAATAAGCTGTAGACTTCGAACAACCACCATTTACCGGTGGTCATCAAATAGTAATCGAATTTGTTCTAACCTTTTGTGGTAGGTTTTCGGCACTGAATCCATGTGTTGATAAGAATTGCCAAGTCGATATCTATTGGACGATTTACGGTCACGTCGTATTAGATCTGTTAGGCGCGTTACAATTCGAGTATGTGGCGCAGAACCAGTGCAAGGTTTTTCATCATTCCGTTGTTGATCTCAACACTCTGGTCCATGCAGTAACGCCGCAGTAGTCTGATCATTTAACAACACCATTTCTCCTGTGCAGTATTGGTCTCAAATTGAGACTTTCAATAATACCTTGTAGGCTTCCGAGACGTCTGGTACGTGTTTTTTAGACTTTTGTATCGAGACATGCTACTGATGTGTATGTCGTGAGTGGAATTACTTGTTGTTTCTGAAATAGTCGATAATTTGAGGGAGTGCAATGAGAAGCTAATATCAGGTACTTACAGGTCAACAAATGGATCAGAATCACTTGTGCAGTTGAATTTTGAATGGTGGTGAACCTGTTGTTTAGTAACCAGTTGACGAGCAGCTTAAAGTCATTCCACTGTGTGCTCCAGCGCCAAATTTATCCTGCTCGCGCTAAATATTTATATCCTTCTTCACTGGCTGCAGCAGAGACACCAACGAGGAATGCTCGCTTATTTTGTCAAAAGGACCTTAGTAACATTTTTTCGTGAATGAATTTGAGTTATGCTTAAACACGATATTATAAAGCAGATCCTTCACCGAATTGCAGCTGAAGTCTTCGGCATATTCGTTTAGACAATCGATCTTATTTGATAATCAAGTTTAAATTGACATAAATGTCATAAAGTCACGTCAAATAGATTTAACACAATCGTCAGT
>NW_026943585.1:0-33821 GCF_024139115.2 Armigeres subalbatus | reverse complement strand
GTGGAGACGAAAATTAAAAAAAAAAGAAAAAAATGTCGGGTGCAGGCGAAATTCAACGGACGCGACGCGGACGTAAAGACATTTGTTCAGTTTGTTGAGCTGAGTCGATTGGTATACAATACTATGGGTCTAAGAGCCTTTTATAAAAAGTTCGTTGTCGGAGTGAAATGATAGCCTTTCTTTACAGCAAATGATCAGAGTGCAAAATTTTTCTAAAAGCATTGCAAATTAGTGAAAATATCTTCAGAAGTTTCTATACTGGTTTGAAGCTATTTCAAAAAAGCATTCTAAGTTGGCGGTATTTCCTTTAGAAAATGTATATGATATGAGGTAATGTGGTAATGAGGTAATATGAGGTAATTAGAAAGGCTAGCTTGTCAAAGTTAGGCATTTCGTATGAAAAACAACCTTTGTTGAGGCAGTCATCAATTCGAGGCTCGTAGGACCTCTAAATTAAGTAAGAGTTTTCTATAAATTCTTTTAGATAAAAATGCATGGAGGCGATTTAAATAGACAATAAAAACTTGACTTGGACAGAGGGCGGAGTAATCAAGAAAAAAATAATCAAATATTCAATACAAAGTACAGTTGAAATTTCGATCAAAGTTTTACTCATCAACATAATTGTATTTGAAAGAAGTCGGCACATAAACCTGTAAAAATCATAATACGATGCATTACATTCAATGAGTTTAGAAAGCGAAATTTCATTGGTATTTTGAAAACTATAGGAGTTCCGTTCCATCACAGTGTATATTTTGAAGATCCTATTTCATTAGAATTTCACTTTCATTCTAACATTGAACTCGAGCAAAAACGATGCACGCGCCACGAGTGATCGATTGGCCAACTAATGATTATTTGAATTGACCAGTAAATCAGTAAACGATGGGAATTTGAGGAGTGTTATGTCTGTTTGTCTGTGCTTTACATATGAATTCTTGTTTGTGCAGATGTATATGACGCATCAAACTAATATCTGGTGTTACTCTGGCGGTATTACGTGTTTTGTTTGATCTAGAATAAGTATTAAATTGAATTTATTCACATTTAGGCTTGGCGCGCAATTTTCAAATCAATAAAGTTTGATGGGAGGATTTTCCAAGGGGCGCAAAATTTTAAATGTATGAGTAACCAGCTCATGATTTGCCATGACAGCACTGCCCAAGATATGCCAAAAGGATATTACCATATCACTTTATCTTCTATATATATATTTTGGTCATTTTTCTAGTGACGAAAAAAGCTAGTGTCGTTACTGTAGATCGCAAGTTCTAAGTTCAAGGACGGTTTGGATGACCCAACATATCCCAAAAACTTTTTTCTCGTGACTTGGATCTAGAGAAAAGATCAGCAAGGGGAACAGGATTGACGTTGTAGTTCCTCAGAGAAAAATATCCGGAGGTGACAGTTAAATAATGGAATTTGTAGGACTTATTACCCTAGTTTTTTTTTTTGCATCGGGAAAGGTATTGGTGAGACTCCGTTTTAGAGTGCAAGTTCTGGTAGTAATTACAGAGTGAGTTTTAATTTCTGCAGCTCAGCAAAAATCCACACAGCTACGCGCCCAGCTACTGATATCCTGGCAAAAAATACGTTTGTTAGTTGATTTTCGGCAAATTATTTGCGGATTTTCAGGAACTTTGATATTTAAGCAAAAAAAAAGTTTGCTGGGGCTAGGCTGGGCGAAAAAAAGTTTAATAAATTGCTGAGATCCCGGTAAAAAATATTGTTTTAGGACTCTGTTGGATGTTTTTGGCTGCGGAGAATTAAAGACGTCCTGACCTGGAAAATCTTGGATGTGCTGACGTTTTCTTTTAACGAGATTTTTATTTGCACGATTTTCACAAAGTTACGCGATTTTCAAAAAGCATATTTTAATTTTATTTTGTGCCTTATCAGATTGTAAAAAAGGGAGGTACAAAGTATAGAATACGTTCATGGCATATGTTCATGGTTATCCAAGAAATACCACAAGTCAGACCTCAAGGTCTACACGCGTATCCAGAGATCCATTGACCAGTTTTAAATATAGAACAGCCCTTTGTGGTACACACAATAGAATGCGTTTATGATATGTGGATATGGTCATAGAAGAATTCCCCGAAATCAGGCCTCAAGATCTACATGCGTAACCAGAGATCCATTGGCCAACTTCAGATGTGGAACATGCTTTTTACGGTACACAGAATAGATTGTCATGATATGTGGATATGGCCATCCAAGAGTTCTCCGAAGTCAGGCCTTAAGGTCTACACGCGTAACCAAAATCCATTGACCAGTTTCAAATATGGAACATGCCCTTTGTGGTACACAGAATTGAATGCGTTTATGATATGTGGATATGATCATCTAAGAGTTCCCCAAAGTCAGGTCTCAAGGTCTACACGAGTAATCAGAGATCTATTGGCCAGTTTTAAATGTGTAAAAATGTGTAAAATGTGTAAATGTGGGAAATAGAATAAATTGCGTTAGTGACATGTTGGTATGGTCCGAATAATCTTTAGTTGGAAGTGTAGACCCTAAGGCCTTACTTCAGAGATTTCTCGGATGACTAAGAACATCTGTTATTAACACATTCTATTCAATGTTCCACAAAGGGCATTAGCATATTCCAAACAGTCCGCATATTCTTTGGTTATGCATGTGGAGCTTTACGCTTTATTCCATGAAGTTCTTGGATAACTGGAGCAGTAGATCATATGTATGTAGCATCATAATTGGCAGAAGACCCTGTGCATCATCTTTTCGTAACTTCCAATTACACGATTTTTAAAAAATATGCGGTTTTTTACACGATTTCTCGAAAACACGATTTTTTTACACGATTTCTCAAAAACACACCATTTTTTACACGATTTTCTTTATGCACGCACGCATCTATCGTGTAATAAAAAAGAATTTAGTGTACTCAGAAGGTAGCCACACCTGGAAGGACACGATGGACAGGGCAAGAATGTTGGACAGCAACCCTTCGCTTTCGATCCACCAAGTACAAGAGGGTAGGAAGTGCAGCAGCGCGGGCAAGGTGCAGAACCAGTTTTGCGCCCAAAACGGGGGGAGCGTAACTAGAGCATAAAAAGAAGAGGCGCTATTTCGAATTTTGACGTACAAAAAGGCAGTGTTATTCGGAATTTTGAGCGTATAAGAAGGGAGTGCTTTTTGGAACTTGAAGCGTTAAAAAGTTCGCAACCTTTGAGGTAAGCAAAGTTTGATATTTATCTTACTTTTAGTCTAAAGATGTGTCTTTTGCCAATTTCGGTACTAGGCTAATCCAAATTGTTTTCGTAATCATGATCGTACAATTGTTTGAGTGCTGAGGCCTAAGAAGTTCTTGGTGCGTCAAGAAGTGTTGAAATAGTATTAAAGGTCTAGCAACTTAAACAACAGTTTTTTCAAGTGAATTAATAATCAAAAGTGCTGCAGATCCATGATGACGCAAAATAAGCATTTTATCATCATTTTCAAGTATTTAAAGTTCTTCGAGAACTTCCTAGAGCTTGGACCCTTGTTTTGTGGTACATAGGATAGAATACGTCAATTGCATATGTTCATGGTCATTCAAGAAAACTAAAGGTCTATCATGGGCCAAACACAATTGGTACGTTTGCGTGCGTTTTGACAGTTTTTCCATGGGAAAACTGTCAAAACGCACGCAAACGTATCAATTGTGTTTGGCCCATCAGCCTGTTTTAAATGTGGTACAAGTGCTTTGCGATATTGGGCAGATTTTTTTACTATCCGATTTTGTCTACCACTCGATGTTTGTTTAACACGTTCTCGGCTTGAAGTTATCTCGTCCCAATTTATTCACCTTTTTCATTTCCAATGCATAAACTACTTTGTATTAGCGATATGAATGAAGTTTGTATACTACCTGAAACCGAAGACAACAAGAGCTACTTGGAATGCAAACATATACCAAGATGAATTCGGAAATTGATCTGCATACCTTACTGTGTGTAGTTCGGAGACTACCTAGAACTGAAGAAGATGTCTCAATTCCTACTCCTCATTTCTTACTTCTTACTGTCAAAAATGAGAAGCACGAAGTGAGTAGTGAGACGTCTTACTACTCACTTCGCACTTCTAACTTTGCACAGCGAGAAGTGAGACGTCTCACTACTCACTTCTCATTTCTCACTGATTACTGTTAAAAGATGAGTCATAAGAATTGTGAAGTAATACGACCTACTCACTTTTCACAGTGAGAAGTGAGAAATGAGGAGTGAGACGTCTCGCTACTCACTCCTTATTTCTCACATCTCACTGTAAAAAACGAGAAGCGCGAAGTGAGTAGTGAGACGTCTCACTACTCACTTCGCGCTTCTCACTTTTTACAGTGAGGAGTGAGAAATGATCTATTCCTAAATGTCCTATTCGGCCAAATGTCCTATTAGACCAAATATCTGTTTCGCCAAATGACCCGTTCGGCCAAATGACCAATTCAGCCAAATGGCCTATTCGGCCGGATGAACCTTTCGGCCAAACGACTTTCGGCCTGATGGTTTGTTCGGCCTAGTGACATTGGGTTTCGGCCAAACGACCCTTCCACGTAGAAAGAGAGGCGTAAAAAGAGGGATTGCGAATAGAGGCGTGGAATTACTTTTTGGTTCGTTATTATGTTTCTTCCTTTGGGTGTGATGTCGAATATTAAAGGACTCAATAGTTAAAACATCAATGTTTGTTTGTAATTACCCTTGTAAAATGGCACTTATGGAAAATGCTTATGTAGTGCCGGGGCCAGGGCCATCGACTTAATGGGGTGCTGACTAACGAAGGTTTAGAGTTCTGTTGGACTTAGGCATGGTTCGATGACATGTGTGATGCACATGCCACAGAGGTTTTACAGTAATTGTGGAGTCAAATTGTTGATTCAGAGTTATCTGTTGTTTAAATGTAAACCATAGATAAACCAGCGAGTAGCAACTACAGATAATATGGAATCAGTCAAAGCTTAGCTAAAGCTTACAGTCTTTACTACTTTGTCCTGAATAATTAATAATTTAAAAGATGACCCATTGTCACCTTTATTTACAGTGCTAAATCATATTAAATATTAAAATTGTGAAGACAAACTTAATGACAACAATGAAAAACAAAAGTTTCAAATTGAAGGCAAGACATGAAAGCAGTTTAGGCATCACCAAATTTATTGCGCCAAGTTATCTAACTGAAACTCGTGCCGTTTATTGTCATTAATTATAAAACGCAAACATCCAGGAAACATTTATGAGTCGTAATACCATTTGAATAACCTTGACTTACATATTAAGAAATGAAAAAAAAAAACACTCACGAAACAACCGTTACTCAACCCCTGGTGATTTAATATTTAAAGGGACCTTATTTGTATTCGTTCTCTGGCTTTCGCTTCACTCGGTCCCCTTCTCCTGCTGTTAATGCCTCATCCCGGGACTGTAGGTAATAATTTATGCAAATTTTCATAACAGTTTTTCCACATCATTTTCTACCCCCTCGCACGCTCTATTATTCAATCTCGCTCTCATCGTTTTCAACTAATATTTTTTTCAAACATTCTAACTTTCTTGCTCCTTAGTGTGGTAGGTATAGCACGGGACGACTTCCCCGTTTCATTTTTGTCCTTCCTCCGTCGGCAAAATTAATGAAGAAAAAAGAACATCGCACCGCTTAAGTAACTGTATCCACAATTTGTCTAACGTTCTTTTTTCCCCATTCGGTACTGCTCGTTTACCTTCACTCCCATGTTGAGTAATCGCTCGAAATTTACAGAAATTGTGCTCCTTGCAAAGCCAGATGTAGGTACTGCTGTTACTGTTACCACGGTTCTGGCGAAAAAAAACCGCAAGGATTCGAGGGGTGGAAAAGTGTGATGTCTGATATTAGGCAACCCTTTTTTCTTGCCCGAGGCTATTTTTGCAGCCCATTGCACAGGAGTTCGGAGAAATGTAATTCCGTAGATGGGACCGGATTTGGCACATTTGCACTCGTAGTGATATAAAATCTGGAGGGCGGGATAAATCGGAAGGGAAAAAATGGGAGGAGATTTCTGGAATGGGCTTGTTGTTTTGTTTGTTAGTTTGTGAGCGTTGACGTAAGATTGCCAATCACGATACATCAGAGTCGATTTTTAATAGTATTGGTAGTTTTTGTATTATTTACTAAATACTGCAGTTATGAAAAAACTTATTATCCAATTAAAATTGCCCACCCAAAAACTGGCATGAAAGTAAGTAGTAGTTGGTGTACAAGCTAAGATGTTTATCTTTATCATATATAAAACGTGTAATTTGTGATAAATTACCAAATTAAGTCCTAATCAATCGTTGACTGATTGACACGCCTATTAGCAAACGCCGAATTTTCGCTATGTCATCTTCCAAATCATGTCCATTCATCATTACCGTTTGAGCTGACAAATTCAAACAGCTCAGGCACAGTTAATAGAGGCGCTTCCACGCCATTAATCTATGTTCAGTACCCACATAGCACAATGTCACGCGAATTAAAACTCACGTTTAGCTCTCTGGACTCTACTACGCGCGTCTTCAAATCGCCGGTCGTAAACAAAGCGGAATTCCCAAAACATCCGAACCGCGCACATGCGTCTTCATTGGGGACATCAACATACCATTCGCACAGCTATTAAACGGCTTACAATAGCAATAAACATTAGTCAAAGATACTTTTTTTTTCGTTTGCGAAAAAACGACGAAATCGCTATTCACACTATGCCAATTATTTAGTTGTTAATAATACAAACGACCATCAGCTAGCTCGTGTGAGGCGAATGTGGACATTAACTACAGATGGGGCCATCGATCATTTCAAAACATTAAATATGCTACGTTTGTATGTCTGTAATTTATAAAGATTAAACTTTTCCCATATCGCTTGCATCTTATCATGCTTGCATTTGGGAAATAGCGTTCAACGTAGCTCAGACTCAAAACCGAACTGACCCGACTAACCGAGCGTTAATTCGCCAAAGAGGTGTTGCTCAAACAAACAATGTAGGGGAACTAGCTTCACAATGCGTCAGTCAGCTAATACGAGCCATTGCATTTTCTGGGTTAATAGGCTAAATTAAGTTACAAAACCAATGGCAGCTTCCGTCCAAACATGTTTTAAAATCAACAAAATAAAAATAACATCTTTGAAAAAAAATTTAAAAAAAAAAAATTTCCGCCTTTTAATAAAATTTAAGCTTCCTTTTCCTTAAGGTTTTTCACTAGATAAAGGCATTTTTCAATAATCTTTGCATATGTCTTGAAAAACAAATTAGTAAATATTGTGCCAAGTTACTAAAAAGTTAACCTTATGACATGTTTCATAGAAAAACAAACATTTTAACAAAACATTTGAATGCAGCCTTGCAGGATAAAACGTGCCCATCGGATATGCTTGACTATAGATATCATAGATTCATGAGGGCGTGTGCCACTCTAATAATTTATGTTTAAATAATTATCAACAAAAAGTGAAACATTAGGAAATTAAAAGTAAGAAAATAAAAGTGAGAAGTTATGAGTGATGCGATATGAGAAGTGAAAAACAACAAGTGAGAAGTAGGAATTGGCAATGCCACTTAAAAGCACTCAATAATTTTATAATGAGAAATGAGTAGTGAGATGGGTAAAGCGAGAAGAAAAATGGAATTGATAAGCGAGAAGTGAAACGCAAGCAGTCAGAAGTGCGAAATAACATGTGATCAGTAAAAAGCGAGAAGCAAGTAGTAGACTGTGAGAAGTAATTAGCGAGATACTTTGTCTGAGAAATGAGAAGTGAAAAAGCAAGAAGAGGTATATCGGGACCGCTTTGCGATTTGGGCGTAACTTATTTTGTAAACAAACATAAGAAGGCGAATTCCTGCTAAAACAAGCATTTCATGAGGAAACCACGGTATGGATCCGACAGATTAAGCTTTCCTCTACCAGGTAAGGGAATTAGTTTAGGACGAAAACGCTTGCATTTTCCGGAATCCATGAAGCAATGTTTGTTTACAAAATAAGTTACGCCCAAATCGCAAATCAGTCCCGATATGCGAATTAATAAATGAGCTGTAAGAAGTTAGAAACATGACGTGAGAGGTGCATGGTGGGAAGCGAAGAGTGAAATTAAGAAGAATAAAGAAGAAAACGCGTGAGGAGAGACGAAGGGAAAGAAGTGAATAGCGTGGAAACTACTCGGAATAGAGTTTTTCAGCATAGATTTTTGGGCATCCAAGAAATCCCTGAAGTAAAAGCTAAAGATCTACACGCGTTACGTGATCTTACGATGATCAAACTGTAAATATGGTACATGTCCTTTGGGTGTGTAGCATGAGCATGAGCATGCATGAGCATGATTGACCGCCCACGGTTGCTACTCCGTTATTGCCAGATCAGCTGTAATTACACAGTGAACCAACAGATGATGTTTGGGACTAACATCATCTTCAATGTGTAAAAACTGGTGACCCAAAATAAAGCAATACCAGCGCCGGCCGTGTCCGAATGCAGGTCAATTAGGAAAAGGGTAGGAAATTGTTGACGTGATACTCGCTTTGATGGAAGCCGACGAGTCATCTGCACTCCCACGAGAAATCACTGGGATGTTGGATATATGGGGTAGGGAGTGTAGCAGGGTTCGTTTTTGTAAACGGTTTGCCGGGTGTAGCGTGTAGTTTGATTAGGGCTAAACAAAAACACAATCGAACGCGCACTAATTAAATGACTTACCGACCGCACAAAGCAGAACAAAGTATTTCGATGATCGTGCGATCGTTCTGCGTGGTCAACAAAACACAATCGGACGCGCACTGATCTTTTTTTTTCTAATCCCCCGCACAAAGCAGAACAAAGATCCGATGATCGCACGATCGTTCTGCGTGTGGTCAACAAAACACACACGAAAATTCTCCGTTCTTTCAAAAATACGATTAAACGCGCACTCTATTATATAATTCACTATTTTATGAATTACAGAAACGAGTATTTGAATTATTTCCACTTCTAGTACATATGTTAAATTATACATTTTGAATACAGTTCATACTACACTAGAAAAAAGACATAGAGAAAGAAATTTTGAGCGATAGATACAATATATGAAACATTTGTAGATAATGGGGTTATATGAGGTTTGAGTAGACACACAAAGGAATAAAAATCCTTAATTTCTAACACGTTGCAGAATTGTCTTTTCTTTACAATCAAAGTTATTGTGATATTGTGTTACTTAGAAAAGTACAATAAAAGAAACAGATTGTCATGAGAATTTAAAGTTAGTTAGTCGGAAACCAAAACTATTGAAAAACTAAATCAACATAATTTAGGCTTACAGTAACAAAATGTATGATTATTATTTTCTCTACTAAGGATCGTCTATCTAGAGAAAAGAGTATGAACTATCAGTATTGAAATTTGAGATTTCGAAAACGCTGAGTGTGTAACCAAAATGTGACATAGAAAAATTCTCGAGAAGAAAAAAAAATCAGAAAAAAAGCAATAATTCACATGACAGTGTTAGGCAATAATCAATTCTATTTAATTAACTGACCTTTGACCTTTCCTATGTATTTTCCAACTACACTCAACCAGCATTTCAGGACCGATCCGCGACCCGGGCGCAACCCACCCTGCAAACAAACACTGTTTTGTGGATTCCGTTGAAAACAAACGTTTTCTTTCAAAACTAATTCCTTTACCTGATAGAGGTAAGCATATTCTGTCGGATACATATGGTTTTAACAGGAAACGCTCACTCTAGCAGTAATTCGCCATCCAATGCTTGTTTACAAAACAAGTCACGCTCAAATCACAGATCGGTCCCGATATGTCAGATTCTTCCACAATTTCGTATAGGAATACACGGAAATCCGTACAAATATTGTATAATGCCTTACAATTTTACAAGCTTTTTTTTGCAATTTACTTATAAAAGCTTAGATTCCTCCAGTAGACTTGCGAGCAAAGCCGTAGGAACGCCAATCCGGCGAGGGCGAGTTCGACTCTCTTTCCGGTCTAGGATGTTTCCGGTTGAAAACCCTCTCGACACCCCGGGCATAGTGCATCCATTGCACCCACCACACAAGATGGGGGAAAAAAAGCCTTCAACTAATAACTGAGGAAATGCTAATAGCAGCCAAGCTACAGTTGGAATGTAGAGCCATAGAAGAAGAAGCTTACATTCTTGGCATAAAAATCTCGCAATACACAGTGTTTTATTTCGTCACTTTCACGATCGAAATACAAAAACTCGAAAAGTGTTGATTCTGGATATAGGGTTTGTTCACAGAAGTTTCCTATTTAGGAGCGCATCCTTCGATAAAAACAGTTTGATGATTAAAGTTAGTTGAGAAAATCACTTTTCCACCTGAATGAGACAGACACGTAGTGTCTTCCGCAAAGTTGCTGCAAATGTTAATACGAGCAACTTTGCTGAACATCCCGAGTTTCCATCTCTTACACATAACAAACTTAAGACGTTTTATGTAAAAACCTATATTTTTGATATAACAAACTTAACATGGTTCATGTGGAAATCTCCTTAAAATCATTCTCTTAACTTAAACTAACTCTAATGATTTTTCACATTTTCCGTCTCTTCTACAAAGTTGTCAAACCAGCAAAATAACATGTTTTGCTGAACATTGTAACTTTCTGCCTCTTATAAAACAAAAGTTATTCAAATATTATAATTTTTCATAGGTTTACAAGTTTTTAACACAGCATTCGAGAAGACTCTTGTCGACAAAAGTTTTCAATGTCAGTAGTAAAATGAAATAAGAGATTTTCAGCATATTGTGAAGAAATTTGCGACTTGATCGTAGTGTGCGCCGTAAAGAAACGGATGTGAAAATATTGCCGTCCCGTCAAATTCAGCGGTTTCTTCTAAGTTACAAATACAAATCCATTCGTATACATTGCTTTAGGAAAATTATATTTTAAATCATGGAACGGATATCCTAACATGAAGAAAAATTTAAACTGCTTTAGAAAATCAAACCGGCATGAACAAAAGAATTCCCCAATATTACGATAGAGCGAACTCGTTAATGTGCCCTTATTAGAATATAGATGAATGAAGGACAGTATGGAAGAATTAAGGACAAATTGGATGGCAAATAACGGACATCGGCAGCATAATTTGATTTTTGGTCGGTACGTCTCATCAACTGAAAAAAAATCAAAGCGAGTCTCAAAAATTTCTTGCCGGAGGATAAAAACTATTGTATCGGGGACCAATAAAACATCATGTAATTCCTTGCTCATTAACTAAACGGTATGTATTTAGCTGGTGGTTTAGCCGAATGAGAATTGGTAAGTTTTAGGCACAAACAAAAACATCTAAATTATTTGATCCTTGGATTTGTACTTTATTTCTCTAGCCCTCATTGCATCAGCTAATGTAGCACTGTAAGGCCAGTAATATTAGTTCAAAAAGCTGTCACTCAATGGAAAAGTAAAAACAATATTTTCTACAACTATTTATAAAATTAAAAAACATGCTTCATGCGAAACCTAACTATTGAAGGACATCAGCATCAATTTCTGACCTCGATACATTGTGTGCTGCGAAGCTGATTCTCACCAGATGGTCTAGTGTTGTTTCATTAGTTCAACAGATCCACCACTTAATGGTGACTTTGCGAATTTGTGTTCCGAAGCCAACTAAGGGGACTTTATACAGTGTCTTATACTCGAATCTAGTCAAATATGAAACGCTAAAGATAACCTTACTGTTTAAAAATTAAAGTTAGGCATCCTGTATTGGAACGGAAATTAAATATTTTTATGAATCAATAACTCCTTCATATTTGTTTCATGGATGATCGATCGAATCCCTGTTTTTACCATATATTTTTAATGTCCATATATTCATGTTTATATTACGATTTGTTAATAAATAAACAGCATGCGAGCTTCTATGAAATAATATATTCAACATTTATGCGTTGATTAAAAAAATAATGTCTTTGTTGTACAAGTTAGTGCTGTTCCGTTTAGTATCGCAACTTTATTTTAGCTTTCCAGCTTTCAGGCGCATTCATAGTTTTTATTCGTCAGCCAAAGATCATGCTTTTCATTTCTTATTTCAATGTGATTATATTTACAATATGTAAACAATATGAAAAATATTTACATAACTATTACTTTTGTTACAAATTCTTTGTTTTTTTAATATGGAGATAATGCTTCATCGTTAATATACATATTCAATGTAACCAAAACAATCATGTTATTATCTGTGATACTGCCATCCGTCTTTTTATTTCATCTTTTCAGAAATCAAGAAGTCTATTTTTCAATCATTGAAAGAATGAATAATATTACGAACTATTGGTTTTCCATCTCTGAAGGCAGCATAAATCTAAAACGAGCTGGTGTTGAAGAAAGGTCCTCCCGCATTCAGGACATGCGAGTTTAAACTTGGTGAGAGAATTCCATTATATATATACATTATATTGAAACCATATGATTATTAACAAAAAAAAAACAAAACCATCAGGGCACCCGATTGAAGCGATTTGGATAGGAAGAGTGGAATCGCCAACTTCCTATTGTTAACATCTCGTGGATAAAGGGCGGGCTCTTCTCCCCATCTATTGGGTCAATCTGGGAAACGAGGGCTAGGTTATATTATTGTATGTACTAACTTTCTTCTGGAAGGAGATTCTCTATTCATCCCGTGGATTCGCATAAGTGTCTCTGCTTATGGAACCACCCCACCCATTTTTGGCCCTTCATACAGGAGTTTGATGAAATACAAACAATAATATAATCATGATCAAATCGTTTATCAGATATGGCCAGTGCTATCGGCAGGTGCCTTGCTACAATAGATGGTAGTATCATCATCATCATCATCATCATTGTGAAGAAATTTGCGACTTTTCGCAATTAAGGGAGTAATCACAAGTGGAAATACCTCTAAGAATTTGTATAATTTAAAGATAACTTTTGTTGTCTGTGAGATGGAATGTTACAATGTTCAGCAAAACATGTAATTTTGCTTGTTCAACAACTTTGTAGAAGAGACGGAAAATGGGAAAAATCATTGGAAAGAGTTAGAATGAAAAATTAGATTTTTATGGGGTTTTTAAATAAAACGTCTTAAGTTTGTTATATATAAGCGACAGACACTCGGAATGTTCAGCAAAGTTTCTCGTATCAACATTTGCTACAACTTTGCGGAAGATACCACGTGTCTGTCTCATTCAGGCGGAAAAACAATTCTCTCCACTAACTTTTAGGGGGATTCATCATCAAACTGTTCTTATCAAAAGATGCGCTCCTAAATATCGTGAAACTTCTGAGAACTAACCCTATAGCCAAAATCAACACTTCCCGAGCCCCTGCATTTCGATCGTGAAAATGACGAAATAAAACACTGTGCAATGGAAGCTTTCACACAGATTCTGGCAGGCATACAGAACCAAAAAAACTTCCGCTGTTTGGGTATACCTTCTATAATATACGAGGAAGGCATCGCCACTGCTGTATGAATTAAATTGTATTTTGTGGCAAGTAAATGGATTTGGAACAGCTTTTCTTAGATTTGTTAAGTTGAGTTACCTGATCAAAATATGAATTATTTAAATATAATTGAAACATGAAAAAGTTTGCCAGTGAAGCTGGAGTCTTTCTACGTCATAGAAGGTTGGCGCAAAACTTCCGAATTTATGCGCAATGTAGAAATAGCGGTAAACGACAAAATCACTACAGAATTGGAAATAGTTAGTACGTACCTGCATTCGACTAAAATCTTACCAAACTATACTGCCGCTAACCGCAAGTCGAGCACATCTGTATATGGAGGCCCATATACAGATGTGCTCGACTTGCGGTTAGCGGCAGTATAGATCCTGAGTCATTCTCCGGAAGTAGAAGCGGAATGTTAAAACATCGTGACATTGAATTCTTCGTTCTTCGGGTACATTTGAATCATAACTACAATCTTATATATTTAATCACTTGAGAACAAATTTAAGAAAATTTTCAAATTTTTTGACGGGAAAAACTTTTAGCGAAGTCAAAAAAACACGTCCACCTAACGCCACGACATAGGTACTACGATCCCGGTACATGCTCTTTGGGTGTGTATAATAAAAAAGTGTCAATGGCAGAGGTTCTCAGTCATCCAAGAAATCCCTAGAGTTAGGTCTTAAGATCTACGCTGGTGAGCTTTTTGTAAGTAGTTTGGTACGGCGGCGAACTCTATTCGATCGGAGCGTTTTGTGAAATCCAAAGTACGTAAAATTTCCTGCCATGATACGTGTCCAAATTTTTCTGCTAGTATCGTTATCGTCTAAATCTAAAATCCGCCTAAAATACATGAATTCTTCAACCACCCATATTTCGTTATCATCGATACAAACTCGCGGTGGGTGGCTAACGTTATCCTTTGCGCCTCGTCCTAAGATATACTTCGTCTTCGATGAGTTGATGACTAGTCCGATCCTCAGCTTGATGTATAGAGATGTCGTAAAATCCCGATTAATCGATTAATAACTAATCGATTACTTCCGATTCTTGGCGATTATTGTATCGATTAATCGCTGGTTAGTAATCGATTTAAAATTAATCGATTATCATAATGATGAATCGATTAATCAAAGTAATCAATTAATTTGCGACCTCCTTATAATGTCGTAAAATCCCGATTAATCGATTAATAACTAATCGATTATTCTTGATTATTCTCGATTATGAGTCGATTAATCGTTGGGTACTAATCGATTCAGAATTAATCGATTATCCCAACGATGAATCGATTAACACTACGAATACCGTGATAAAATTACTAACGCGGACTACCGTGATCAGAAAATCATGGGAACTAAATTTTCAAACAGCTGGTTCTCAGCCGTCTTTTGACCGATTTTCACAATTCTTTTATGGATGTCTTACCCATCTCATCTAATTTCATCTAATCAATGTTTCTAGAGATGCTCATTTTTTCCCTAGACGGGCGTGAATAAGGATGGTTTTTCCAAATTATAGTAAAATTCACTTTACATGACATATTTCAATGTGTACAACACTTACAGGTTCCAAAAATGTTTTATAACACTATTCTACCATTGACTATACTATGTGTGAACAATATGTTTCTTCTGGACATCCCTAGCGACTCCAAAACGACTTCTATAATTGATCAAATATCATATTTCACTCAGTTTTGCCTAAACTAGATGTTCTAGGTTCTCCAAACTGTTCTGAAGTTTGGATAAATTGGTCTACCAAGTCAACTGCGCTCGATAGCTATCCGATATCGACTGGTCATGTCCAGACAAGCTCGTAGAGCCCACGCGTATGATTTGCAGCTCAGATATGCCCAAACCAGATATTCTAAGCTCTCCAAATTTTCTGGAGTTTGGATAAATTGGTCTACCAAGTCAACTGCGCTCGATAGCTATTCGAAATCTACTAGTCATGTCCGTACAAGTCCGTAGAGCCCACGAGAATGATTTGCAGCTCAAATTTACCCAAACCAGATGTTCTAGGTTCTCCAAACTGTTCTGGAGTTTGGATAAATTGGTCTACCAAGTCAACTGCACTCGATAGCTATCCGAATTCGACCAGTCATGTCCAGACAAACCCGTAGAGCCCACGCGTATGATTTGCAGCTCAGCTATACCCAAACCAGATGTTCTAGGCTTTCCAATGTGTTCTGGAGTTTGGTTCAATTGATCTTCCAAGTCAACTGCGCCTAGACCTGTGCGCCGGTCATATCATCGGCGGCGGCGGCGTGGTGGTCACTTTTGCCCCGGCGGCGGCGGCGTCACGGCGGCGCGCCGTTGACTTTTATCGGCGGCGGCGGCGGCGGCGTGAACCGGCGTGGATGAAAAAAATTAGTGGTTAAAAAAATCAATTTTACCGCGGATTTTTGGATTAACGCGGTTTGATTCACACGGTAGGAATCGCCCGTATAAAAACCGACTTCAGTGGATTAAAATTGCAATATTCTGCGTTTGCCGATCATCAAACAGCACATTCACAATAGTCAATTGCCGGCGATACTAATCAATACCTGATTTCAAAATGTTATTTGAATTACCACTATTTTGTTACTCTTTGATTTTGATTAATCAAATTTTAACAATACATTTTTTCGTGACCCCAAAGTGTTAAGAATTAGATTTCGGTGTCATAGAACAAATTGGTAATAACTTTTTTCAAAAGTTATTTCCAATTTAGGATTTAGATACACTTCAGTCGTTTTAATCTCAAAATAACTAAGTTTCAGAAAAAATCTAATATTTTCCTGAAATTTGCCTAAATATGCCAACAAAGCTCTTGGTGGAGTTTCTGAAAGAATTTCTGGAGGAAACTATGTTTTTTTTTCAATTCTACAGGCATTTCTCAGTAAATTTCATTAGGAATTCCTTCGTAAAATCCTATGACAATGTCTGCAGATTTTTTCTATTTTAGAAAGAATAATCCATTCAGGTTCTCTTTGGGAAATTCCTTTAGTAAAACATAAAATATTCCTTCAGGAATTCATTCGGAAATTTATTAAAGAATGAACTATTTTCTGTTGGAATTCCTAAGAGAATTTTCTAAAGGACTTTCCGAGAAAATTCCTGAAGTAGTGTTGGAAAGTGTAGTAGGAACCTTTTAAGAAAATTTTGAGTAAATCCCCACAGACATTTCGAATGAATACCTAACAGTATTTCCAAAATGCATCAGCGGCTGCTTCCGCATCTTCCTCGATTGCACACCCCAGAGCCAACGTCCTGTTCCAGGTTCTCTGCAAGTTCTTTTGCTGGTCTCTCTTCCTGCATACGCACTACATGTCCAACCCACTGCAATCTGCCTTATTTTATCTACCTGCCTATGTCTGCATTTTTGTATACTTGGTTTAACTCGTGGTTCATTCATTCATCTGCTCCATTTACCATTTTCCACCACGCTGCCAAGTATTGAGCACAGTATTTTCAACTCAAACACTTTGAGAATTTGATAATCTGCATCTTTTAACGTCCATGATTCATGGCCGTACAGGACGACTGGACCAATCAACGATGTGTACAGAGCTAGTTTTGTCAGTGTCTGTAGGTAGCTTCGTGAAGTTACAAAAGAATTTTCTGGAGGAATTTTCAAAGGATTACCCTGAGAAATTCTCTATTAAATTGCTTAAAGTAGTTTTGGAAGAATTCCTATGGGATTTTCCGGAACAATTATTGTCAAGGAACTTGCTAAGGAACTCCTAGAGGAATTAGTAAAAAAAAATCCGAAGGAATATCAAATTGATTTTCAAAGAAATTCCAAAGCAAAATTCCGAAGCTGACAGAAATTTCCGAAGTAATCCGTTAATAAATTTCTGAAGGAGTTTTTGAAGATTTGGAATTTTGAAACAATTTCCTAAGGAACTCCTAAAACATTCTCTGTAGATATTTCAAAAAGAAGGATTTTCAGAAGGTATATCCGAATTTCTGAACGAAGTCTTGACGGAATGTTTTGACGGAATGAAGTTTCTTCAGGAGTTACTTTGAAAAAAACCTACAAGGACTTCTACGGATATTCCTTCGGGAACTTGTTCAGGAATTCTTAAGGAAATTTCGTCCTAGAACTTTTCAAGGAATTCCAAAAGAGTTCTTAGAAGAATTTTTTGATGAATTTTCGGGAAAACACCTTAACGATGTTCCCAAGGTTTTCTTAAACAAATTTCTGAAGGAATTTTTTCCGAACTAATTCCTCAGAGAAATTTCCGAATATAGCTGAGAGAATTTTCGAAAGACTTTCTGGAATTCGTTTCCGGAGGGAATTCCTGGACGAATCTCCATAGGATTTTTTGGAGAATTACATAAAAAATCCTGGAGAAATCAAGGAATTACTTCAGAAATACCAGCAGACATTTCCTCTGAAATTCTATTAGAAATTTCTTCATAAATTCCTTTGAGAATTTCTCCGGAAATTCCTTCAAATATTCCTTTAGGGCTTGTCCATAAACCACGTAAACTCTTGAGGGGGAGGGGGTTCGAAAAAGTCTACGTCAGTCTACTAAGGGGGGCGGGTGTATACAAAAAGTCTACGTAGACTTTTTTTTCTTTTTTTTTGGAAAACATTTAATACAGCAGCTTTGTGCGAAGTTCACTTGATTGATTTTTTTTTCGATTTTTCCGTTTTTTTTGCAAGACTTTACCGAAATAATCTTTTGAATCTCTTATGGATTTCACTGAAGTAATAGTTTGAACTACGGCTTAAAAATATCATGATTTTGACAGCAAATTCTTCTGTGTTGAGCACGAAAATTCTCCAAAGTATTCTATAAAAAATTTCGAAAAAAATTCAAAATTTCCACTTGGATTACATTGATTACATTGTAGATTCTACTAAAATATCTTTTGATTTTCGGCAGGAACTTCTTTAGAAACTACAAGTGATTCTTTAGAATTTCCACGGGGAATTATATCGCACTTCGACGAAAAATTATTTAGAATTTACAAAGGAAGCATTTTGGAATATCCAAGAAGAAGTCTTTGGAATTTCCAAAAGACATTCTTTGGAACTTGTAAGGGGAATTCTCCGAAATTTCCGTGAGAAATTCTTCAGAATTTCCACTGAAGATTTTCTGGGAAGTCCCCGGGAAATTTTTCTTAATTTCTGAAATTCTTGGAGTTCTCGCGCGGAATTCTTTGGACTTTCTTCGAAATTTAACGTCAATTTCTTCGGCAGTTCTAATGAAAATTCTTTGGAATTATCCATGGAAAAAGAAATTTTTGAAAACTTTCGCGAGAAATTATTTGAATTTACAGCAATTCTTGTGAGAAAGTATTAGTAATTTTTATGAAAATTTATTCTATTTTTTTACGATAAATTCACCACAAATTCAACTGAAATCCTCCATAATTTCTACCGAAAATTATCTGGAAAACTCTTTGGAATGTCCATAGGATTTTTTTTTAAATTTCTTCAGGAAATCGCTCCTACTTTGCAAGAGAAATGTCAAAATATCGTAGGAAACCTTTAGCATGGTTTCAACGAGAAATAATTCAAAATTTTCATGGAAAATTACTCGACATTTTAACGGGAAAACTTTTGGAATTTAGAAAAAAATCTTGAGATTTCAACGGTATGGAATTTTCAAGAAAAATATCGGAATTATCACCGAGAGTTCTTTGGAGTATTACCTGGAAACTTTGAAGGTTATAAATCGGGAAATTCTACGGAATTTCTACGACAAACTTTTTGGAATGTAGACTTGACGTTCTCGGAATTTCAACTCGAAATTCTGAAAATTCTTGGGTTTTCTACACATTTAAACTGGCATGAAAAATTATAATTCAGATGCGTGACAGATTTTAAGCAGTGGCGCGCCTATGCAAGTGCCGGTGGCGGTGGCGCACACCCCTAGGAGGAATCAAATCCAACAGAAATTAAATTAATTGGCTTCGAGATTTGGTTTCAGGAGCTATGGACAGAGGATTGAATTTGATTTCGTTGATATTGAGTTGGATTTTATTTAGTTTGATTTTGTTAGGTTTGAAATTTGAATTTTACTGTTTTTACTGTTTTACTGTTCACAATGGATTTGTATATTTGAATTGCTGAAAACGTGGTTGATTTCCAATTTTTTTTCCAATCACTTATGACATTTTGTTAAATTTGAAAAAGTCTACGTGGTCGGGGTTCAGCCAAACAGTACCAAGCGGCTTTTCGACTGACTTGTAATATTTTGCTCGTACAAGGACAACGGAAATAGTTTCATATCAATTTAAGCATACATTTGCATTAGTATATCCTCAGGTCTGAGGTTGAGGGATATTCGATGCAATTTGCGATCAATTATATCTGCTAAACGAAAATTTGAGCAGAAAATTCGGTAATTTTTCGTTGGCGCTTGGTGTGATTTGGCTGAACCACGACCACGTAGACTTCAAGAAGATGGGGGAGGGGTTTTGGAAAAGTCTACTAGGGGGGAAAGGGGGGTGGGTTTGAAAATGTGATAATTCGGCCTACGTGGTTTGTGGGAAGTTGTTTAGAAATACTTTCAAAATCTCTTAAAGTAGTTCAAACGGGAATTATCTTCGAAAATCCATTCAGGCTCTCTTTTAAAAATTCCTTTGGAAATATATTTAGAAATTCCTGCACAAAACCCTACGCCTACAGGAATTTCTTCAAAAACTTCTCCAAAAATTCATTTAAGAGCTCCTCAAAAAATTTTCATTGAATAATCTAAAAAAAACTTCACCAAGAATTCCTTTGGATATTTCACCAGGGATTTCTTTAAAAGTTTCTTCGAAAAGCCTCCTGGATTCCTTTTTAGATTTCTTCCAGGAAATTCATTGAAAATTAATTAGATAATGAAATAGTTTTCGGTGGAGTTGCTAATTCAATTTTTGAAAAAATAAAACAAATAAATTAAACAACTAACACTGAAAAAATCCGAAGGTATTACTGAAAGAATTTCGTAAAGAACCCATGAAGGCATTTTCGATGGAATTCCTGCAGGAAGTTCTGGAAGAATTCTCGAAGAATGTTTTAAAGGAATTGCTGGAAGAAGCTCTGAAGAAATTCCTTAGGAAAATTTGGAAGAAATCCCTTATGCAATCTCTGGAAGAATTTATTTAAAGAATTCACAGAATAATTGCCGAAGAAATTCATGAGGAGGTATTCATTTTAAAAATTGAAGAGTTTCTAAATAGTTTTTGAAGAAACTCCAAATGGAATTTCTTGAGAAATTTATTAAGAAATATCCGGAGGAATCGCTTAAGTAACTTCCAAAGGAATTCCTTAACGATTCTTCTAAGGAATTCTTAACAACATTTTCGTAGGAATTACTGAAACAATTTTTTTGTATGCATTCCATAAGGAATTTTCGGAGAAATTTTGTAAGACCTTTCCGGAAGAATACATAAAGTAATTTTCCAAGGTTTTTTATTGAAACTTTTCGGAGGAATATCTGGAGGAATTTACTAGGAAATATACCAAGTGGTCTTGGCGCTTTGGGGATGTATTCAAGCCTTCACAAAAGCTTATGTGCCACAACAAACATAATTTGCGAGTCACCTACAGACAGTGTGGAATTACACTCTGTGCAAGAAATTCTGTTCTTTGATTTTACTCCATCTAATCGATGGTCATTTAGAAAATTCAAATAGCCTTCTATTAGTTGCACTTACTTAGTTAAGATTGTAAAATCGTGTGGATGGAGTAAAATCAAAAAGCAGATTTTTATGCACAGAGCGTGGGACAACACTGCCTACAGATTTAGGTGCCCGACTGAATGAGGCTTTGGCTTAGACGAATTCCAAAGACCATTTCAAAATTTGTTGTATTACTCTACTAGATTAAATCTACTAGATACAGCCTAATTCAAATTCACAACTAATCAACCAACCAATTCATTATCCAATGTTTGTCACCACACTGTCTTAGAGACACCATTACTTGAGGTAGATTTGAAATTGAATTCTGATGAGTTCCACCTCAACAACATTCTAACAACTAACTAACAAAAACAATCATAACACGAGTTTAGTACTATTCCAATCAATTCAACCACGTTGTATTGTCTTACAAATACGTATTTCGTCTCTGTAAGGCCATCTTCAGTGTCTCTTATTTTACTCGACTCGACTCAAGTTAATTGATTTTTTTTATTGCGATTAGTCATCGGCGTGGCAAAATTATGATCGGCGGCGCGCCGACCCAAAATCGCCGGCGGCGGCGGCGTGAGTAAAACCACCGGCGGCGGCGGCGCGGCGCGGCGGCGGCGCGGCGCGGCGGCGCACAGGTCTAAACTGCGCTCGATAGCTATCCGAAATCGACCAGTCATATCCAGACAAGCCCGTAGAGCCCACGCGTATGATTTGTAGCTCAGATATGCCCAAACCAAATGTTCTAGAATTTCCAAACTGTTCTAGAATTTGGATAAATTGGTCTACCATGTCAACTGCGCTCGTTAGCTATCCGAAATCGACCAGTCATGTCCATACAAGTCCGTAGAACCCACGCGTATGATTTGCAGCTCAACTATACCCGAACAAGATGTTCTAGGCTCTTCAAACTGTTCTGGAGTTTGGATAAATTAGTCTACCAGGTCAACTACGCTTGAGAGCTATCTGAAATCGACCAGTCATGTCAATAAAAGTCCTTAATGCCCATGCCATTTATTCTAGGTTCTCCTAACTGTTCTAAAGTTTGAATAAATTTGTCTACCAGATTAACCAGATCATAACGGAGGAAATCAGAAGGATTTTCAGCATCAATTCTGTAGGAACTTTCTGCAGAATTCTAGAAAAAAAAATTCCGGGTGAATTCCGCAAGAAAGTTCTGGAAGTATTCCAGGAGAAAGTTCAGGAATAATTCCAGAAGAAACTTTCGGAGGAATTCCAGTAGGAACTTCCAGAGGACTTCCTGGAGGAACTTCCGGAGGAATTCCTGGAGGAACTTTTGGAGGAATTCCTGGATAAATTTCGGGACGACTTCCTGGAGGAATTCCTGGAGGAACTTCCGGAGGAATTCCTGGAGGAACTTCCGGAGGAATTCCTGGAGGAACTTCCGGAGGAATTCCTGGAGGAACTTCCGGAGGAATTCCTGGAGGAACTTCCGGAGGAATTCCTGGAGGAACTTCCGGAGGATTTCCTGGAGGAACTTCCAGAGGAATTCCTGGAGGAACTTCCGTAGGAATTTCTGGAGGAGCTTCCTGAAGGAATTCCTGGAGGAACTTCCTGGAGGAATTCCTAGAGGAACTTCCTGGAGGAATTCTTGGAGGTACTTCCGAAGGAATTCCTGGAGGAACTTCCGGAGGAATTCCTGGAAGATCTTCCGGAGGAATTCCTGGAGGAACTTCCGGAGGAATTTCTGGAAGAACTTCCGGAGGAATTCCTGAAGGAACTACCGGAGGAATTCTTGGAAGAACTTCCGGAGGAATTTTTGAAGGAACTTCCGGAGGAATTCCTGGAGGAACTTCCGGAGGAATTGCTGGAGGAACTTCCGGAAGAATTCCTGGAGCAACTTCCGGAGGAATTCCTGGAGGAACTTCCGGAGGAATTCCTGGAGGAACTTTCGGAGGAATTCCTGGAGGAACTTCCGGAGGAATTCGTGGAGGAATTTCTGGAGAAATTTCCGGAGGAATTCCTGAAGGAACTGCCGGAGGAATTCCTGGAGGAACTTCCGGAAGAATTCCTGGAGGAACTTCCGGAGGAACTTCCGGAGGAATTCCTGGAGGAACTTCCGGAGGAATTCCTGGAGGAACTTCCGGAGGAATTACTGGAGGAACTTCCGGAGGAATTACTGGATGAACTTCCGGAGGAATTGCTGAAGGAACTTCCGGAGGAATTGCTGATGGAACTTTAGTAAGAATTGCTGAAGGAACTTCCGGAGGAATTGCTGAAAGAGCTTCCGGAAGATTTTCTGGAAGAGCATCGGGAGGAGTTCCTGGAAGAACTTCGGGGGGAATTCGTGGAGGAACTTTCCGAAGAATTCCAGTCTTTCTGGAGAAAGTTCCGAAGAAAGGAGGACTTTCCGGAGATATTTTTGGAGGAACTTCCGGATGAATTCCTGGAGGAACTTCTGTAGGAATTTTTGGTGGAACTTCCGGAGGAATTCCTAAAGGAACTTCCAAAAAAAATCCTAATGGAACTTGCTTAGAAACTTCTGGAGGAAATTCCGGATGAATTTCATGAGAAATTCCTGATGGAAATTCCGGAGGAATTCCTAGAGCAACTCAGGTTTCAGAGTGGCTTTCAGCCGTAAATAATAGAGTTGACAATTTTAATTCATCGCTGACGCTTCGATCCGGGGATGGGATGTAATCACCCATGCTCGGGCTGAAAAAAAACCCGCTATAGTGTGTGACAAAATTAGTGTCGAAAAGTGTTCGAAGTGAGCTATATTTTGTCCAATGAGGCCAGAAACAAATTCCACTTATAAAGTGACAAATTGACTTCCATCGAGCCGTGAAGAAGATCCCATCCCCGGATCGAAACGTCGATGATGAAATAAAATTGTCAACGGCATTATTCACGACTGAAAGCCATTCCGAAAATTGAAGTACAAAACTTACAGTTGAAATTCATCCACCTCCTGGAGTAATTTCCGGAAGAATTCCTGGATGAACTTCCGGAGGAATTCTTGGAAGAACTTCCGGAGGAATTCCCGGAGTATTTCCGGAGGTATTCCTGGAGGAACTTTCGGATGAACTCTTAGAGGAACTTCCGGAGGAATTTCCAGAGGAATTACAGGAAGCTCATCCGCACGAGCTTCGAGAAGAATTCTCGGAAAAACTTACGGAGGAATTCCTGGAGGAACTTGCGACCAATTGATCAAAACTTCAGATCAACTGTTCTAACACCTAAAACCAGGTATTACTGAGTTTCAAATCATACACGTGTGCGGAGGGGGGCCCTCCTTAGCCGTGTGGTAAGACGCGCGGCTACAAAGCAAGACCATGCTAAGGGTGGCTGGGTTCAATTCCTGGTGCCGGTCTAGGCAATTTTTGGGTTGGAAATTGTCTCGACTTCCTTGGGCATAAAAGTATCATCTTGTTAGCCTCATGGTATACGAATGCAATGGTAACTTGGCTTAGAAACCTCGCAACTAATAACAGTGGAAGAGCTTAATGAACACTAAGCATCGAGGCGGCTCTGTCCCAGTGTGGAGATGTAACGCCAATAAGATGAAAAGGAAGACGTGTGCTTCCAGGATTTGTATGAATATGATTGGTTGCTGTCGGATTTGCATCGAGGGCCGTTGACCTGGTAGACCAATTGATTCAAAGTCCACAATGGTTTTGAGAACCGAGAATATCTGGTTTGAGAAAAACTGAGTGGAATATCAAACCCAAGGGCTCTACGGACATGTATGGCCATGACTGGCCATGATGGTTGATCTCAGATAGCTATCGAGTGCAGTTGACCTGGTAGACCAATTGATACAAAAACCAGAACAGATTGGAGAGCCTAGAGTATCTGGTGAGCGTATATTTAAATTACAAATCGTATGCGTGAAATCTTCTGTTTAGTATGGACTTGATTTATTGATTTGAGACAGTTGTCGCACGCAGCTGACTTGGTAGACCAATTGATCCAAACTCCAGAACAGTTTGGAGAACCTAGAACATTTGGATTGGGAATAATTGAGCTGCAAATCATTCGCATGGGCTCTACGGACTTGTACAGACATGACTAGTAGATTTCGAATAGCTATCGAGCGCAGTTGACTTGGTAGACCAATTTATCCAAGCTCTACAACAGTTTGGAGAACCTAGAACATCTGGTTTGGGCATATCTGAGCTGCAAATGGGCTCTACGGGCTTGTCTGGACATGACTGGTCGATTTCGGATAGCTATCGAGCGCAGTTGACTTGGTAGACCAATTGATCCAAACTCCAGAACAGTTTGGAGAACCTAGAACATCCGGTTTAGGCAAAACTGAGTGAAATATCGTTCATATGGCCTCTACGAACTGGCATGGATATGACGGGTTTCCATTGGCACGGGTTTTCGTAGTTTTCTTCGGCAAATTTTGCATATCATCTTTCATCAATTATAGAAGTCGTTTTGGAGTCGCTAGGGATGTCCAGAAGAAACATATTTTTCACACATAGTATAGTCAATGGTGGAATAGTGTTATAAAACATTTTTGGAACCTGTAAGTGTTGTTCAATTTAAAATATGTCATGTAAAGTTAATTTTACTATAATTTGGAAAAACCATCCTCACTCACGCCCGTCTAGCATCCCTAGAAACATAACTCACCAGAATGGTGAAACTAGATGAGATGGGTAAGACATCCGCAAAAGAATTGTGAAAATCGGTCAAAAGACGGCTGAGAACCAGCTGTTTGAAAATTTAGTTCCCAAGATTTTCTTATCACGGTATTCGGCGTGTTAATTAACTTGTGACTTGTGACATCTCTGGATGTAAGCTTCTCCCATCTTCCCAAAGCTACGCGCCATAACATCAATGTTGAAACCGTTGATTTCAAGCTTGTTGGCTTCTCCACAAGTTCCCTACACAAAAAGTCACCCTGCCAGTAAGAACCTAATTCCTGAACGGAATCGAAAAAAAATGGAATTGTCAGAAAAAAATGCGCAGACGACTAGTCTAAGAAAGTTGCACTCGTTATACGCACTTTCACTCACACTCATTAATGCTGTCTAATGAGCAGCTTGAAGTAGCGTTAAGTTTCTCGTGTCCTGTACATTCTTTTTTTTTTCAATAAATGAATTTGAGCTTCGATCTTCTTCAAGCTGCTCATTGGAAAGCACTGTTGTCAGCGGTTCGGTTTAAGGTCGGACAGATAAAAATTTATTGTGATTTTAAAAGTATTTTCATGCACATATTTGGAGCATGCTAATAAACGTAACATTCGATCGACCTTGCTGTTATTTTAAATCTAAATAAATTCAAACTGTGCTTGCTTGTATTTAATTGAATATCGAATATTAATTCGTTTGATGGGATTAACTGCAATTTTACACGTCGTTGAATCTTCAAAACTATTAGATGTGCGTCGACTCAAAATGGAGATACACTTGGAAAGGTAGCCAGTTTTGAGGAAACCCTTTTGTATTCGACATACTTCGGGTTCTCATTAGAGATGGGCGCTCCGCTCAGGAGCTGTTCCAAAGATTCGCTTCCTTACATTGAGCTGATGAGCCATGGATCTTTTTTAAAGAAGCCCAGCTCAGCAGCTCACTTTAAATTGATGAAATCATTGTCAAATACGCGCCTAGAGAAACTCCCTCGAGCGTACGCACTCGAGTACGCGCGCTGTTGTATTTTGTACATCACAAACGAAAATACCACGCTCGCGGTACACAGCACAAGCGAGCTTGTATGAGCATTCCAGTCCAGTACCGCGCACGTGCTGATCGTTTATTATTTGCACCTCAAGCACCATCAAGCCAAGCGACAGAACCATCTAGCCAAGCAACAGAAATCATTTCTGCTGCAGAGAGGAATAAGAAACACACAAGCAAAATAATCTAGCTTGCCACCTATTTCTTAACCCATACCTATATACTCGGCGCTACGAACGGCTAAAGCAAAGATACCTAGTAGTGCGGTAGCGAACGAACCGTACTAAGCAAAAGATCCGAAGATCCGAACAACTCTCAGTTCCGCTCATGTCGTCGTCCAGCTCGAAATTGCTGTGACATGGAAGCGGGAGCTGCGCCACTAGCTTAGATCCGTGCGACACGGATCTCGATTCGGATCAGTCGCGACCGATTCTAGCGAGCGAACCATGTGGTTCAAACGAACCGAACTGGGAGCTGTGTCTTGCACGGAGCGGATCTTTTGCTTGCGACGGGTTTTCCCGCCAGCATACTGCTACATGTGCACTCTGTTTGTTTGTAGCACCGTGCTCTGTATTTTTTACTCTCTTGTTTTTAGTTCTCTCGCATTTCGGGAACCAATATAGATGAATGGGCTCGCTTGTATGAAAATGTCAACTACGCATGGTTAGAAGCGCGCGCAAACAAGGCATTGATTTACTGCACCCAGTATGAAGAGAAAACTTATGACACGTGATATGGTTCATATACATATCAGAGACTAGGGACTGAATTATTCAAATTAACGATTTGAGAAACGTTATCAACAAAATGTAACTTAGAATTATGAATAGAAAATAATGTTGAGTTAGTTTTTGTATAGAAATAAATGTGATGATTCTAAATGAACTCCTAGACTTGTAAAAAAAAGCGTAATAAATGTTATTAGTTTAAAATTGTCGGTTTTTCAATAGAAATTATTACCTCACTGTAGCTAAACATTTTAAAAATTTCAAAGAAAGGTCAATAGATGAATGATGAATGAATGAATAAATTAATGAATGACATAAATTTTTCAAATTTTTGAACAATAATTAAAATAACAATATTACCAATTATATTTTATTATATGTAGCATTAAAGAACTGAAGAGCTGATCCAAGGAGCTGACTCTTTTCAATGAGCTGAACGGATCAGATCCGCTCACTGCAATGAGCTGTTTTGCCCATCTCTAATCAGAAGAGCGCGTCGCGTCAAAAAAAGTAATTATTGAACCGTAAAATCTGTAGTTAATTTATAGCTTTTGCGAAACAATAGTGTCTTTCAAATAAAACTAAAAAAGAAAGTCGAAAAATAAAATTTAACTGCATAAATTAAAATGGAGGTTGAGCTGGGCCTTTTCTTTTATATTTTGAACGTCTGGAGTCCATTCCAGATTTCCGGTAACGGCCAACAGGATTTGCGAGGCCATAGACAAAATTTGGCAACTGCCCAGCCATCGTCAACGCGGCATACAGAAGTGAGCCACTGAAGCACAGAAATTCTCCCGACGCTATCTTGCTATCAGGCCCGTACTACCACGTGGCCTCAATTGGGAAATCAGGCCGTTCTTATTGTGTAGCCAATCCGGCTCGAGAGCCGTCAGGTCGGCCAACCCACTCCGAGACCCAATCGTGGCAGTCCGCTCCAGCGAGGCCACCCCGCTTCGAGAGCATTCTGTCCGGCCATCACACGTCGCGACCCAATCATGGCCAGCCCGCATCATCGGTCGGCCAATTCGCTTCTAGAGCAGTTCGTCCTGCCAACCCATTTCGACAACTTATCGTGGCCAACCCGCTCCATGATCGTGGCCAATCGGCTTGCATTGACGAAGGTCACCCAAGCAGGAGGGACTAACAAATTTCTGTGGCCTCCTGTGGCTTCCTGCCCGATCTCGCTCGTGAGTCGTGGTTTTTTATACCTAACTGTCAATTTAATTGTTTGTTTAATTGTAGCTGCGCACACTAGATCGATTTCAATTCGTGCTGGTGGCTATCTTCAGAACTCATGAAAACGTTGTATTTCGACAATTTTCCAACTTTCCTTGTCAAGTGTACCAGTTTTTTTTGTAAATATAAACACAGAAGAGCCCAAAACGAATCGATTAGTGAGAAAACCAGCCACCTGGCACGACGCCATGTTTCTGTAGCCAACATCTCAGTGCACAGTGGTCCAGGTGGCATACAAAGCGGTAATAAGTTGTTCAAGCCGAACATAGCAGAGATAGAAAAAAACTTTGTTCTACAAAGTTGCTCGTAACGGTGAGGGGCTTATTGAGGTTTTCATAAAAATTAGGGTGGGTCACGTTTGGGAAAAATGAGAAATAAGACTTTTTCATTTAAAAACAGTTTTTTTGCTCTAACTTTTTTGTTTCAAACTTCTCAGCAATGTGATGTTCAGACCACTTTTTGTGCTTTGCAGGGTGCAACTTTTCATGGACTTAGCGTTGCCATATCCCATGCGGATCAAAAGTTATTGAGGTTTTTCTTCGAAAAAAACGTTTTCTTCTAACGGCTGTATTTATGAATGGCGCAAACATTTTTTCAATCTGTTTTCTCGACCTTATTCTACTACTTTCAGGCTTTATTTCAGGGTGTTTAAATCGAGGGGATAATTGAAAATAACCCCATATTATTGCAATGAAAAATTACCGTTTTTTTTTCATTTTCAAGCACTAATTTGCTATTTTTAAGTGTTTTGCTTCCATGGCTTACTTCGTGATATGGCAAACGCCACACCATTTTGTTATAGAGCCTGAGTAGAAGATAATATCTTGAAAACAGCAGTAATTAATAAACTTGATATAAATAAGAGGTAACATGACAAAAAATAATACCAAAAATAATATCCAAAATAAATACTTTAGGCACAGAGAACAGACGTTCATCTTCATTTGCGTGCTTGTGTAAAAGTTTGTACTGGTCATTTTGAAGTATGTCGTTATGCCCCCGTTGCGTGGTTCTAGTGTGCCGATAAATATGGTTAAAATTTGCCGTATTTAAATTTTTAAAATCTTTACATACGTTTTTACCGAAATTTTGTTCTTACATGCATGTCTGTTCTCTGTGCTTTAGGCATAACATTATCAGATATTTTAATACAAAACGAAAAATAATTATGTTTTGCCTTTGATATTGTAATAACAACATATGTTATGCCTTAAACATTTTGTATATTACTTTTTGTTATTTCGTATTTTATACATGTGAGTATTTCTCGCTGAGACCGGGCCACTATTTGCACGAGGTCTTTGAAAATGCCCAAATTTATGTTCATTCAAATCCTTTCGGCGAGTTTATTAGGGATCCGAGTTAAATTTTTCAGAAAGATGGACCCCTCGTTAGTTATGGACGAAATCACTTTTATGGACCCCTCGATTTTTGTCAATTCTTTTTTTCACCAAAACTGCCATAACTCCAACATTTCTCAACCGATCTTAGGAATCAGCATATCGTTGGAAAGAGGAATAGTGTATCCTCAATTTGCAATAATAACAATGGGGCTGCCATATTTATTTGGCTGCCAACTTGAATTTATTTTTTAAACTATTTTTCCGCTAGATTTGCAATCACCGATTTTGAATATCACCACATCGATGGAAATCATAGCTTATATAGAGCTTTGTGTTCAAAAATCTCAGGTGTATGTTTTTTTCTATCAAAAGTTATGTACGATTCGCCAAATTATTTTTTAGGGCCCATCTGATGAAAGAACATTATTTTTTTGGTTAATATGAGACTACGACATCAGTTCATTGATTTCATACACTATTCTACGCCAAATATATTTTGAAAATGAAGAGCATATCTACAGTAGTAATTTATTTGGAAGGCTCAAAATTTTAATCCAATACCAAATCCAATATGGCTGCCCCATTGTTATTATTGCAAATTGAGGATACACTCTTCCTCTTTCCAACTATATGCTGATCCCTAAGATCGGTTGAGAAATATTGGAGTTATGACAGTTTTGGTGAATCGAGAATTTATCGACAAAAATCGAGGGGTCCATAAAAGTGATTTCGTCCATATCTAACGAGGGGTCCATTTTTCTGAAAAATTAACTCGGGTCCCTAATAAACTCGCCGAAAACATTCGAATGAACATAAATTTGGGCATTTTCAAAGACCTCGTGCAAATAGTGGCCCGGTCTCAGCGAGAATTACTCACATGTATAAGATACGAAAAAACAAAAAGTAATATACAAAATATTTGAGGCATAACATATGTTGTTATTACAATATCAAAGGCAAAACATAATTATTTTTCGTTTTGTATTAAAATATCTGATAATGTTATGCCTAAAGTATTTATTTTGGATATTAATTTTTGTTATTATTTTTTGTCATGTTACCTCTTATTTATATCAAGTTTATTAATTACTGCTGTTTTCAAGATATTATCTTCTACTCAGGCTCTATAACAAAATGGTGTGGCGTTTGCCATATCATGAAGTAAGCCATGGAAGCAAAACACTTAAAAATAACAAATTAGTGCTTGAAAATGAAAAAAAAAAAACGGTAATTTTTCATTGCAATAATATGGGGTTATTTTCAATTATCCCCTCGATTTAAACACCCTGAAATGAAGCCTGAAAATAGTAGAATAAGGTCGAGAAAACAGATTGAAAGTTTGCGCCATTCATAGATACAGCCGCTAGAAGAAAAGTTTTTTTCGAAGAAAAACCTCAATAACTTTTGATCCGCATGAGATATGGCAACGCTAAGTCCATGAAAAGTTGCGCCCTGCAAAGCACAAAAAGTGGTCTGAACATCACATTGCTGAGAAATTTGAAACTAAAAAGTTAGAGCAAAAAAAACTGTTTTTTTAAGGGTCACCCTAAGTAAACTTGGGAAAATTGCTCCAAATAAGTCAATTTAAGAGCTAGAGAAATAATTTTTATAGCAAAATTCTTGGAATCTGGCTGAACTATATCTTCGCGGAACATTGTATAGCCGTATCTCTGCAAATGGAAAATTTTTATTTTTCATTTTTTTCAAATGTGGCCCACCCTAATTTTTATGAAAACCTCAATAAGCCTCTCACCGTTAGGAGCAACTTTGTAGAACAAAGTTTTTTTCTATCTCTGCTATGTTCGGCTTGAAAAACTTATTACCACTTTGTCTCCTCCCTGGACCAATGTGCAGTGTAAAATGCATGATGGTATGTGTTTCGTTTACAAACATCACATTTGATTCTCATTAGGATACAGAACTGTCAGTGGGATACGGTCGCGCAATGTTGGCTGCAAAACAAACCTATTGTGTGAGATAGGGATGCCACCGGGCTGGAGAAAACCGTATAAATCGGTCAACCCGTTCGTGAGTTATATTGCCTCAAAGGAAATGCAAACTCTTTTTTATATATAGACAGCGCCGTAGCGTGAGGTTGGCCGGGTCGGCCCCCGCCAAGGGCGCCAAGCCTCAAGGGGCGCCGAAATCAAGAATTGTTTTAGTTTAAGGGCCAATTAATAACAAAACTACTACAAAGTCCAAAGGTTTATAGTGAGAATAATTTGAGTTATTTAGAGCAAACAAAGAATATTTCTTTTACCTCAAATCAACATGTTAAATAATTTGGTCTTAGTTTTGACCGCTATTTCGGATTATCCAAGACTTCCAAAACCGGATACAAGGGCCAAAAAAAAGTCTAAAAATCTCATATTCGAAAATTTATATGAAATTTGTGGATCAGATTATTACTGATGTTGTGTTTTTTACTGGGTTTTACAAAAGCTAAGTGACATCCAATTTCCCCGAAATTTCCAGCGTGTAGAAATCACAGTTCTCCGTTTTCTAGAACATTTGGTCGAAGGGCCCTTTCACTCCAATCCCGCGTTTATAATCAAATGAGCGTAAATTAATTGATCGATTTCTCGAAGTCGATATTTTCTTTCTACCAATGTAGCGAATTGCGGTAGTTTTCCGAAGATTTTACAGTTTGAGAAATAATGATAGATGATGAAGAGAAATCGGTCAATAAAGTTACGCCCTTATGATTTTAAACGCGAGTAGTAATCCATTCAGAAAAAAAACTCCATGCAATTCGAAAAACAATCTCTATAGCCGCATTTGACCTGACAGTAATAATGTACCTTGCTAAAATGACTACATCATTTTCAAGATTCTCGTAGATTAGCAATTTTTTTCCGCATTACAAACAGCACGGGCTATCAAAGCATTCATCACCTTACTTCACCACGTGGCCCTTTTGCTTCAGATTGCGATTCCAACTACTTCAAAGTAGGATTTTTCTTGGTCCGAATAGTTCCGATAGCGATTTCGACCTTTTTTCGATCCATTTCAAAGTTTTGTACATGTACAATTTGTACATTATTTGTTACGTTTTTCAAATCTCTCTAATCAGTGATGTACTTTAAAGTACGTAAGTTCCTTCAATTGAGTGCAAGAAACAGCCGGACAGTATGAGCAGAACGGAATAATGAGTGAAGAGCCTTCAGGAATCTTTATAATCTGAATGTTTTTACAGAAATGGCCACGTCTCTCCAAGCATACCGGAGCATACCACCGAATACTGCTTGCTATTTGAAGCATTTGCCATATACACTAAACTTTTTATTCTTTCTTTTACGTAAGATTCAAAATGTAGATTGAATGTTGAATATAGCACTTTTTTTCTTAGCAAGGGAGGGGCGCCCAAAAAAGAGTTCGCCAAGGGCGCCGGGAATCCACGCTACGGCTCTGTATATAGAAGAAGAAGACTAGTCGACCCGGCAGACGTTTTCCAGCAAAGTAGGCGAAAATGCGCGTGCTGAGTAGGTGCTGAGTTGCCCAAGCGAAATTTCCATACGATATAGGTAGACTAGACAAACCTGCCCGATCTCGCTCGGGTTGTTCTTTTTCTTTCAGTCAAACTGTCAATTGTTAGCCTCGCACTCTAGATCGATTTCATTTCGAGCTTGGTAGCTTTCTTCAAAATTCAAGACGCTACAACTGTTACGGTGTTGCTGTACTTATGATCTGATGGTACTGTCCTCCCTGGGCCCTGTTAAAACCCGAAGTACCAAATATTTAATGAGAATTTGCACCTGTAATAATAAAATAATTAGGATGGTTGGTTGAAAAT
>NW_026943584.1:7500-20000 GCF_024139115.2 Armigeres subalbatus | reverse complement strand
CGTGGATGGGAGGAACAACGTCCATAAGGAGATTAAGGACATGGTTCACAGGATCCGTAAGGCGTTATTATCGGCAGTGAACGAATTCGATACAGCAACGCTGAGGGCCGATGTAGCGGAGCGCGCATTGGCACAAACTAAGGCACATGCTGTTGCAGTTCCGCCGGAACAGGGAGGTATCGGGACATTTCCGTTATATCCTAAGAAGCAGGGGAAAGGGAAACTGCTCGGGGTGGAGAGTTCACCAGCCTCCATGACTCCCAAAAGGCCAAGAACCTCACCGGGAGATGACAGGCCAGGCGGACTCAAGAGGCAGACACGGGCGGAAAGGACAGACGCTACTCCACAGGGAGAAGGATGGAGTACCGTAGTAGGTCAGAAGGAGAAGAGAAAGAAACATCTGAAGCGAAAAGAGGCAAGGATGGAGCAGAACGGGAAAGAAAAGCCTCGTAGAAAGACGCCGAAGGGGAAGCTGTGCTAGTAAAGGCTAACGACGCTACGACGTATGCAGCGCTTCTCAAAAAAGTTAGAAGATCCTGAGTTGAGGGACTTGGGCGAGAACGTGGTAAGGACAAGGCACAGACAAACCGGAGAGATGCTCTTCGAGTTAAAGAAGAACCCTGCGGTTCATAGCTCGGTTATGCAGGAGCGCATTGCGAAATCATTGGGCTCAGAGGCGGAGGTCAAAGCCTTAACTCCAGAGATGGTGATTTTGTGCAGAGACCTAGACGAGATCACGTCGGAAGAAGAGCTGCGGGTAGCACTACAGGCGCAGTGCAATATAGGCGAGGTACAAATGTCGATCCGGATTAGAAAGGCGTACGGAGGCACACAGACAGCGATGATTCGTCTGCCAGTAACCGCTGCTCATAAGGCACTGGAAGTAGGCAAACTGACGGTTGGATGGTCGAAATGCCCATTGAAAGCCGCCCCAGAAGTGAGCAAATCTATGGAGAGATGCTTTAAGTGTTTGGGCTTTGGACACCGAGCAGGAGCTTGTAAAGGTCCAGACAGATCTAACATGTGCTGGAAATGTGGGGAAACGGGTCATCTTGCGAGAGACTGCACGCAAAGACCGAAGTGTATGCTATGCACTTCAGAGGACGGAAATGACCATCAGACGGGTGGCTACAAATGCCCAGCCTACAAGAGGGCGATCGCAGGCCAGCAGTAATGCAGATAATTCAGATTAATCTGAATCATTGTGAAACCGCACAACAACTGTTATGGCAGTCTACAGCAGAAACGATGTGCGATGTCGCGATAATTGCAGAGCCGTATCGAGTTCCCCCTAATAACGGTAACTGGGTGACAGACAGAACGGGTTTGGCTGCGATACAAGTCATGGGCAAATTCCATATTCAAGAAGTGGTGGAGAGTTCGTGCGAAGGCTTCGTGATTGCCAGAATTAACGGCGTCTTCATATGCAGCTGCTATGCACCTCCAAGGTGGACCGTGGATCAGTTTAGCCAGATATTGGATCTGTTAACCGATAAGCTGATCGGACGAAGGCCGGTAGTCATAGGAGGTGACTTCAATGCCTGGAGCCATGGAATGGGGCAGTCGAGTGACCAACACAAGAGGATATATCCTGCAGGAAGCTCTAGCGAAGCTAGATGTACGATTGTGTAATGAAGGCTCGGTGAGCACGTTTCGGAGAGATGGGAGGAGTCTATCATCGACATCACATTCTGCAGTCCTTCGTTGATGGCAAGTATGGACTGGAGAGTTAGCGAGGAGTACACCCACAGCGACCACCAGGCGATTCGCTACCGTATTGGCCAACGAAATCCTGGTGCAACACGAAGAAGGATATCGAGTGATCGGAGGTGGAAAACGAAAGCCTTTAACAAAGACCTATTCGTTGAAGCACTTCGACCGGACAGCAGTACTGAGATCATTGATGCGGCCGAGCTAACAAGAATGATGGTAAGGGCTTGCGACGCTACGATGCCACGAAAACTAGAACCGAGAAGCAATCGGCGTCCAGCTTACTGGTGGAACGATAGGCTCAGTACGCTACGCGCTGCTTGCCTCAAAGCTCGGAGGCGGGCACAGAGAGCAAGGACGGAACCAGAGAGAGAGGAACGCAAAGCGGTGTTCCGGGAAGCTAGGACCGCATTGAAACGGGCTATCCAGCTCAGCAAGTCAGACTGCTACAAGGAGCTGTGCCGAGAAGCAGACGCCAACCCCTGGGGAGGCGTATCGGGTCGTGATGGCGAAGATCAAAGGCCCATCGACGCCAGCTGAAATGTGCCCGGACAAGTTGAAGGCAATTGTGGAGGTCTTTTCCCGAAACATGAGCCGACCATGTGGCCGCCAACACCGTACGACGAAGAAGGAGAAGCAAACCCTTAGATCGACAAGTGTCCAATAGTGAGCTTGCGGAAGCGACTAAACGCCTGAAAGCGAAAAGCCCCGGGTCCGGATGGAATACCGAACGTTGCGTTAAAAGCTGCGATCCTGGCATATCCGGACATGTTCAGGAAGGTGCTGCAAAAGGCCTGGACGAAGTCAATTTTCCAGAAATGTGGGAGATCCAGAAGGTGGTGTTGCTGCCAAAGCCAGGAAAGTCACCCGGAAATCCGGCCGCGTACAGGCCTATATGCCTATTAGACACGCTCGGGAAGCTCCTTGAGAGAATCATCCTCAATAGGCTGACGAAATGTACAGAGGGAGAACGCGGGTTGTCGAATATGCAGTTCGGATTCCGTAGAGCAGTTTCGACGGTGGATGCCATTCGAACAGTGCTCGAGAGTGCTGAGAAGGCGTCCAAGCAGAAGAGACGAGGAGATCGGTACTGCGCAGTGGTCACGATAGACGTGAAGAACGCGTTCAACAGCGCCAGCTTTGAAGCCATCGCGACGGCGCTGCACAGAATGCGGGTCCCCAACTATCTGTGCAATATCCTGAAAAGTTATTTTCAGGGTAGAGTTCTGACGTACGATACGAACGAAGGACATAAATCGATGCGCGTTACAGCGGGTGTTCCCCAGGGCTCCATACTTGGTCCAACTCTTTGGAACGGGATGTACGACGGAGTGTTGACTTTGCAGCTACCCAGGAAAGTGAAAATCGTGGGTTTTGCGGACGACGTGTCACTAGCGGTGATGGGCGAGACTCTTGAAGAAGTGGAGGTGTTGGTGATGGAGACGATAGCCATGATCGAGCGCTGGATGAGCGGTGTTAAGCTGCAGATAGCTCACCACAAAACGGAGGTGCTATTAGTCAGCAACTGCAAAGCGATCCAGCGGATGGAGATCGTCGTCGGAGGCCATGCGATTACTTCGAAGCGATCACTGAAGCACTTGGGAGTGATGATCGACGATCGGCTAAATTTCAACAGCCACGTTGACTACGCCTGTGAAAAGTCGGCGAAGGCAATGAACGCAATAGCGAGGATCATGCCAAACGTAGGCGGTCCAAGAAGCAGCACGAGGCGTCTGCTAGCTAGTGTCTCGTCATCGATACTGCGATATGGGGTTCCTGCTTGGGGTAATGCACTGCAAACCAAACGGAACCGGGAAAAGCTGAAAAGTGTGTTCCGGCTGATGGCCATTCGAGTCGCGAGCGCATATAGAACGATATCGTCAGAGGCTGTATGCGTTATTGCTGGGATGCAACCCATCTGCATCACCCTGGAGGAAGACATCGAGTGTTATCGGCGAAGAGACACCAGAAACGTAAGGAAGGAGGTGAGAATCCGATCGATGGCGAGATGGCAACAAGAGTGGGACAGTACGGAGAAAGGGAGGTGGACCCACCGGCTCATCCCAAACCTGTCAGTGTGGATGAACAGAAAGCATGGTGAAGTGAACTTTCACCTGACGCAGTTTCTGTCGGGTCACGGATGTTTCCGGAAGTACTTACATCGGTTTGGACATACTAATTCACCGTTATGTCCAGAGTGCGAGAATGTCGAAGAGACTCCAGAACACGTGGTATTCGATTGCCCAAGGTTTGCGGAAGTACGTAGAGGAATGCCTGCACTAAGGGCGGACAACATCGCAGAGCGAATGTGTCACGAAGAAGGCACGTGGAATGTGGTCAGCAGAGTCGTGACGCAAATACTGTCAGAACTGCAGCGTAGATGGAGAAGTGACCAGCGAATAAGCGTAGTCTCGGGGAAATCCAGTGTGAGTCCAGTGAGCAGTGTTTGGCCTCAGGTCGTCAGGGCGCCAGCGAACCGGAAGTCTTCTGCCAACCGGAATCGTTGGACCGACCTCGGCACTCGAATTGCCAACCTGCTGAAGAAAGAAGAAGGAAGTGCTTCGGGTATGTAGGGCACCGCCAGTGCGGACGTCACCCACCACCGGAACTGTCGGACCACCTCTGCAACCCGAAGACGAAGACGGCGCAATGCGCGAAAGCGTCCCCTGCGATAGCCGCCGGTAGTCGGGGCACCATCAGTGCGGAAGTTTCCTTCACCGGAACTGGTGGACCACCCTCGACGCCGGGGGAGTCAGGAGGATTCGAGTCAGGAAGTTCGTTGCATGACCGTCGAGGGATCGAGACTACGTTGCAGTGGAGCAGTGGATTAGCCAGCCAGTCGGCGAACTAGCCTAAGCTAGGGGCCGGAATTTTAGAAGAAGTGCACGAGCACAGCCCCCCCCGAAGTAGTCGCAGCATCCCGTGGTCCCGGGGGGATCGAGGCAAGGAAGATAAGGGACCCGGTTTATCCGGGAGGCACATTTTTAGCAGGTCGGGAGGAGCCCATCCCTGTTCGCCTTCGAGCATAGTGTGGATGCTCGAGGTGTCTGTCGCGCAGATTTTTGATGGCCTTTAACCCTTGTAAAAAAAAAAAAAAAAAAAAAAGATAGATAGATAGATAGATAGATAGATAGATAGATAGATAGATAGATAGATAGATAGATAGATAGATAGATAGATAGATAGATAGATAGATAGATAGATAGATAGATAGATAGATAGATAGATAGATAGATAGATAGATAGATAGATAGATAGATAGATAGATAGATAGATAGATAGATAGATAGATAGATAGATAGATAGATAGATAGATAGATAGATAGATAGATAGATAGTTGTTCCCGAGCGCCAATGAAAAACCACCAATCGGCGTCTCTCTCGGGAGATGACCGGGCCCTGGTACCAGTTCACTGGTTCCCAGCCAGCCCAAGCGGAATCTGCCTAGGGGACGTGGCGGAGGTTTGACAGTGGGCTCTGTTGAATCTCTACAAAAAACCACATGTCTATAAGCAGCTCTGTACAAGCGACCCGTGCCGCTTCCAAAGCACTTCAGCCCCATCAACAGGAGTGCCAACCGGCACATTAGGATCGATACCAGTAAGGTCCTAATTACGATATACTGGTCACGGCTTACGATAACGGACAGAATCTGGATAGCGGATTGGAAATGACGATTTTGGGCTGACGGTCTTGCTGTTCTACTCCTGAGTAAGGAAGGGTGACACCGGCTTGAAATGGCGAGTGGGCCAACAGTACGGCCGCCTCCGTCCCGGTAAAAAACTAGCAGTCCTCCGAATACGTTCAATACTCGTCCACCAAGTTCTTGGTGAGTACTAGGCTCGGTTGAGATTTTCCCGATTGCGCGATCGGCTCTGAACACGGCCATATGAGTGCGTCCGTGTCAACCCTCGCATGGACCTCACTGCTTGCAAAGACAATCCATGGATCATTAGCGACTACGTACGATGGGTGGAGATAACGGTTTGGAGGGGGACCCTATAGAATGAGTAATTCAACAAATCACACAGAAGCAGGAGCGGCGAATCCGTTCGCCAGTAGTGGGTTGGTGAGATCACCGCCACCAGTAGCAGTGCTACAACAGCAGCAGGAGCAGCAGGAGCAACGGCCAGGGCAGAGCAGAGTTAAATAAGCCTCCACAAAAGCCGAAAATAGTGACAGCAAAGAGATTGGTGGAGGACCTCCACAATTTCGTGGATGGGAGGAACAACGTCCATAAGGAGATTAAGGACATGGTTCTCAAGATCCGAAAGGCGCTGATATCGGCAGTGAATGAATTCGATACAGCAGTGCTGAGGGTCGATGCAGCGGAACGCGCATTAGCGCTGACTAAGGCTCCTGCTGCCTTAGCTCCGCCGGAACAGGAATATATCGGCACAACTGCTCCGTTATATCCTAAGAAGCAGAGGAAGAAGAAGCTGGCTGAGGTGGAGAGTACATCAGTCTCCATGACTCCCAAAAGGGCCAGAACATCGCCGGGAGACGGGAGACCAGGTGGTCTGAAGAAGCAAACGCGGGAGGACGCTGCCGCCGTCGTAGTGACAGACGCTACTTCACAGGGAGCAGGATGGAGTACGGTAGTTGGCCAGAAGGAGAAAAGAAACAGACAGCAGAAACGGAAAGAGGCAAGAAAAATGGAGCAGAACAAGAAAGAAAAGCCTCCGCCTCGTCAGAAGCCACCAAAGGGGGAAGCCGTACTCGTCAAGGCGAATGACGCAATGACGTATGCAGCGCTCCTCAGAAAGGTTAGAGAAGACCCGGAGCTGAAGGACTTGGGCGAGAATGTAGGACCAGGCGCACACAAACTGGAGAGATGCTCTTCGAGTTAAAGAAGGACCCTGCGGTTGATTGCTCGACTATGCAGGAGCGCATTGCAAAATCGCTGGGCGCAGAGGCGGAAGTTAAATCCTGACCCCAGAGATGGTGATTATGTGCAGGGATCTAGACGAGATCACGTCGGTAGAAGAGCTCAGGATGCTCTGAAGTCACAGTGCAACCTGGGCGAGGTTCAAATGGCAATCCGAATAAGGAAAACATTCGGCCAGGAACACAAACAGCGATAATTCGTCTGCCAGTAACCGCTGCTAACAAGGCTCTAGCGGTAGGCAAACTGACTGTTGGATGGTCTAAATGCCCATTGAAAGTTGCCCCGCCAGTGAATAAACAAGCGGAGAGATGCTTCAAATGTTTGGACTTCGGACACCGGGCAGGGAGCTTGTAAAGGTCCGGACAGAACCAACATGTGTTGGAAATGCGGGGAAACAGGTCATTTGCGAAAGACTGCACGCAAAGACCCAAGTGCATGCTTTGCACTCCAGAGGATGGGAATGACCATCAGACGGGTGGCTACAAATGCCCTGCCTACAAGAGGGCGATCGCAGGTCAACAGTAGTGGAGATAATCCAAATTAATCTGAATCACTGCGAAACCGCACAGCAACTGTTGTGGCAGTCAACAACGGAAAATAGGTGCGATGTCGCGATAATTGCAGAGCCGTATCGAGTTCCTACTGATAACGGCAACTGGTTGACAGATAGTTCGGGAATGGCTGCGATACATGTTATGGGCAACTTCCCAATTCAAGAAGTGGTGGAGAGTTCATGTGAAGGCTTCGTGATTGCCAAAATCAACGGCATCTTTGTATGCAGCTGCTATGCACCTCCACGATGGACCGTGGAACGGTTCAGCCATATAATGGATCAGTTAACCGACAAGCTGATTGGACGAAGGCCAGTAGTCATAGTAGGTGACTTTAATGCCTGGGCTGTGGAGTGGGGCAGTAGGGTGACCAACATAAGAGGATATGTCCTGCAGGACTCTCTAGCGAAGCTAGACGTACGATTGTGCAATGAAGGCTTCGTGAGCACATTTCGGAGAGACGGGAGGGAGTCTATAATTGACATCACGTTCTGTAGCCCTTCACTGACGACAAACATGGACTGGAAAGTAAGTGAAGACTACACCCATAGCGACCATCAGGCGATACGTTACCGTATCGGCCAACGAAACAATGGTGGAACGCGGGGAAGGATGACCAGCGAGAGGAAGTGGAAGACGAAAGCCTTCAATAAAGACCTCTTCGTCGAGGCACTTCGATCGGACAGTGGTACCGAGATCGTAAATGCAGTCGAGCTAACAAGGAGAATGGTAACGGCTTGTGATGCAGCAATGCCACGTAAATTGGAGCCAAGGAGCAATCGGCGTCCAGCTTACTGGTGGAACGAGGGACTCAGTACGCTTCGTGCTGCTTGTCTCAGAGCCAGGAGGCGGGCACAGAGAGCGAGGACGGAACTAGAGAAAGAGGAGCGCAATGCGGCGTTCCGGGTTGCTAGGACCGCTTTAAAAAGGCCTTCAAAGTTAGCAAGTCAGACTGCTACAAGGAGTTGTGTCGAGAAGCAGACGCCAACCCATGGGGGGATGCTTATAGAGTCGTGATGGCGAAGATGAAGGGTCCGTCGACACCGGCCGAAAAGTGTCCGATCAAGTTGAAGGAGATCGTAGAGGGTCTTTTCCCGCAACACGACCCGACCACGTGGCCACCAATACCGTACGGTGAAGAAGAAGAAACAAACGCTGGGTACCAACAAGTGTCCAATGAGGAGCTTGCAGAAGCGGCGAAACGCCTGCAGGCGAAGAAAGCCCCCGGTCCGGATGGAATACCGAACGTGGCGCTGAAAGCTGCGCTCGTGGCATGTCCGGATATGTTCAGAACAGTGCTGCAAAAGTGCCTGGACGAAGGCAACTTCCCAGAAATGTGGAAGATTCAGAAGCTGGTGTTGCTGCCGAAGCCAGGAAAGCCTCCGGGTATTCCGGCTTCGTACAGACCTATATGTCTGTTGGACACACTCGGGAAGCTCCTGGAGAGGATTATCCTGAATAGGCTTGCGAAATGTACGGAGGGCGAGCGCGGACTGTCGAAGATGCAGTTTGGGATAGATATATAGATAGATAGATAGATAGATAGATAGATAGATAGATAGATAGATAGATAGATAGATAGATAGATAGATAGATAGATAGATAGATCAGGGCAGCAGGGACTTTGTCCAAGGGCTTGACGACCCCTCCCCATGGCCACTGCGAGTTAGGGGGCCTGTCTAGGATGTGGTGGGGTTTGACAGTGGGCTCTGTTGAACCTCTATAAAAAGCTGCATGTGTCTGCAAGCAGGCCCTATCACAGCGACCGTGCGCCGCTCAAAGCACACAAGCCCAAGAGGAGTGCCAACTGGCACATCAGGATTCATACCAGTAAGATCCTGATTATGGTATACTGGTCACGGCAAACGACATTGGACGATTCTCGGTTTTTGGATAGGATTAGGCGTATATGGGCTGACAGTCGAGCTATTCTGTTTCCTGAGTAAAAAAGAGTGACATCTTTTGAAACGGCAGGCAGGCTAATGGTTCGACTGCTCTCCGTCCCGGTAAAACAACCTGGCAGGCCTCCGGTAACGCTCAACACCTGTCACCCTAGACTGGTGGGTAGTAGGTTCAGATGTAACATTCCTGATCTACGTCGATCCGGCTCTGAACACGGTGCTATAAGGCACCGGAGTCAACCCTGCATGGACCTCACTGTTTACAAAGGCACCCATGGGATCACAAAAAGGCGACTATCTACAACGGGTAGAGATAACGGCCCGGAGAGGGACCCTTTAACATGGAAACGAATACAAAAATCAACGAAGGAGCAGGCGGAGCGATTGTTTTCGCAAAGAGTGGGAAGCTGCAGCGATCTCCAGTGATGGCGCAGGCAGCAGTAGCAAAGTACCAACAGTTTGGCCAAGACTTCTGAGAACCAGGCAGGCCAACAGGAGCTAGGATCCGAGAATAGGGTGTCCACACCAAAATCGGCAAGTAGTGTTATTCAGGACAGACTACAACTTGGGAGGTCCAACCTGATGGAAGTGCGGAAGCAGAGTCAACGAGCTCTATGACTTCGTGAAGGACAAACACAATGTCCACACTAAGATAAAGGTTCTAGTGACGAGCATCAAATCCGCCGTTACAGCTGCCGAGCACGAACAGAACGCGCTCAAAAAGAGCTGAGGCAGCTGAAAAAACGCTGAGAGAGGGAGCGGAGCATGCAGCAGACACACAGCAGACACCAATGAGCATCCAAAATACTCGCACGGAGAAGCGAAGCAGGGACTCGCCAGGGGAGCAGGAAGTCCCGAAGAAGCAGCGGAACGATGCACGATTGTGCTAACGTACTAAAGGATGGCGCCAAGAACGGTGAATGGCAAACCGTAGAAAGCCAGCGAGAGAAGAGGAAGAAGCAGAAGGTGACTGTGGAAAGAAGAAGGAACAGAAAAAGAAAAAAAATCGTCGATCTCCTCAGGAGAGGGTCAAGGGCGACGCCCTGATCATCGAAGCGAGCGACAGGACGACGTATGCAGCAATCCTAAGGAAAGTAAGAGAAAACCCGGATCTCAAGGACTTGGGAGAGAAAGTAGTGAGGACTAGGCGTACCCAGAAGGGGGAGTTGCTGTTCGAGCTGAAGAAAGATCCAACAATCAAAAGCTCGGCCTTCCGGGAGCTCGTTGCCAATTCCTTGGGCAGTGAAGCAAACGTAAGAGCTCTTACACAGGAAGCAGTAGTCGAGTGCAGAGACCTGGACGAGATTACGTCGGAAGACGAACTGAGGGAGGCTATTGTCTCACAATGCATGCTGAGTGAGGTGCAGATGACGATCCGGCTTAGGAAAGCGTACGGTGGTACACAAGTAGCAGCGATACGATTACCAGCAGTTGCTGCCAACAAAATGGTGGAGGTGGGCAAGGTGAAAGTCGGATGGTCGGTGTGCCCGTTGAGACTCACTCCGCGGGTCACCAAAGAGATGGAGAGATGCTTCAAATGCATGGCGTTTGGACACCAGGCGCGAAACTGCAAAGGTCCGGATAGATCCGGTCTATGTAGAAAATGTGGCGAAGAAGGACACGTTGCTAGGGACTGTACGAAGCAACCGCGATGCCTGCTCTGCAAACCGGAGGACGGAAACGACCATACGACAGGTCCGGCTTCCAATGCCCTGTCTACAAGCAGGCGATGGCGGGTCGAGATTAATGGAGATCATCCAGTTGAATCTCAATCATTGCGACACCGCACAGCAGCTGTTGTGGCAGTCGACAACAGAAGCAATGTGCGACGTGGCAATTATTGCTGAGCCGTACCGGATTCCTTCTGACAACGGCAACTGGGTGGCGGATGCTACGGGGATTGCGGCTATCCAAGTGATGGGCAGATTCCCTATCCAAGAGGTGGTAGACAGCTCTAACGAAGGTTTTGTTGTCGCCAAAATCAACGGGATCTTCGTGTGTAGCTGCTACGCACCCCAAGATGGACTTTGGAGCAGTATAACAGGATGCTGGATGCACTCACGGAGAAGCTGATCGGCCTTAAACCCGCAATCATCGGAGGCGACTTCAATGCTTGGGCAGTGGATTGGGGGAGCAGGCTGACCAACGCCAGAGGTTACAGTTTGCTGGAGGCGCTTGCAAAGCTGGAAGTCAGACTGTGCAACGAAGGTACCGTTAGTACATTACGCAGAGACAGCAGGGAGTCCATCATTGACGTGACGTTTTGCAGCCCGTCGCTGGTGAGAAACATGAACTGGAGAGTTTGTGAGGACTACACTCATAGTGATCACCAAGCTATCCGGTATAGTGTTGGAACACGGCTACCGACGACGCGGAGAGGGATAAGGACTACCGAGCGAAGATGGAAAACGAAGGACTTTGACAAGGAGCTTTTCATCGAAGCACTTCGAGTTGACAGCGGCGCAATAAATCTGGAAGCAGATGAACTGACGGAAACGTTAGCGAGGGCTTGCGATGCGTCGATGCCAAGAAAACTGGAGCCATTAGACAGCCGACGCCCAAATTACTGGTGGAACGAATCTCTTGCCAATCTTCGTGCCGCCTGTCTCAGGGCCAGGAGACGTTTTCAGAGGGCAAGGTCTGAAACGGTAAGAGAAGAACGTAAGATAGTTTTCCGTGAAGCTAGAGCGGCTTTCAAACGGGAGATCAAAGTCAGCAAGTCCAACTGCTTCAAGCAGTTGTGCCAAGAAGCTGACGCTGATCCTTGGGGCAATGCTTATCGGGTGGCAATAACGAAAATCAAGGGTCCAGCGACGCCAGCGGAGATGTGTCCGGACAAGCTGAAGATCATCGTGGACGGTCTTTTCCCGCAACATGATTCTACGATGTGGCCGCCTGCACCGTACGAAGATGAAGACCGTGTCACCATTGCAGGTATGCAAGTCTCCAACGACGAGCTGTCATCAGTGGCGAAAGGTCTGAAGAAGAAGAAAGCTCCGGGTCCGAATGGAATTCCAAACGTGGCTTTAAAAACTGCGATACTGGCGTTTCCAGATTTGTTCAGGATGGTGCTGCAGAAATGCCTAGCAGATGGTTACTTTCCGAATAAGTGGAAGATTCAGAAACTGGTGTTACTGCTGAAACCAGGAAAACCGTTGGGGAGTCTAGCTTCGTATAGGCCCATATGCCTGCTGGATACACTGGGGAAGCTTCTGGAAAGGATTATCCTTAACAGGCTGACGCAGTGCACGGAGGGTGAGATCGGCTTGTCGGAGAAGCAGTTTGGATTCCGAAAAGGCAGATCGACGGTGGATGCAATTAAGGCGGTCGTTGAAGTTGCAGAGAAAGCATCTAAGAAAAAGAGGTGCGGCAATCGGTTCTGCGCCGTAGTAACAATTGACGTCAAAAACGCGTTCAACAGTGCCAGCTGGGAGGCCATCGCCGTAGCGC
>NW_026943584.1:0-2500 GCF_024139115.2 Armigeres subalbatus | reverse complement strand
AGAGCTCTAACGCAGGAAGCAGTGGTCGAGTGCAGAGACCTGGACGAGATCACGACGGAAGACGAACTGAGGGATGCACTGGTCTCACAATGCAAGCTGGGGGAAGTGCAAATGACGGTTCGACTGAGGAGAGCGTGCAGTGGCACACAAGTAGCAGCGATACGACTACCAGCAGAGGCTGCCAACCAAATGGTGGAGGCGGGCAAAGGTAAAAGTAAGATGGTCGGTGTGCCCGTTGAGATTCGCCTCACGAGTCACCTAACAGATGGAGCGATCGATGCTTTGAATGCATGGCGTTTGGCCACCAGGCGCGAAACTTCAAAGGCCCGGACGGATCCGGTCTATGTAGGAAATGTGGTGAAGAAGGACACGTTGCTAGGGACTGCACGAAGCAACCAACGAAGCAAACCGGAGGACGGAAACGACCATACGACGGGTGGCTTCCAATGCCCTGCATACAAGAAGGCGATAAAGGGCCGGATTTAATGGAGATCAGCCAGGTAAATCTCAATCATTGCGATACCGCACAGCAACTGTTGTGGCAATCGACAATAGAAGCAATGTGTGACGTGGCAATTATTGCTGAACCGTATCGGATCCCTCCTGACAACGGCAACTGGGTGGCGGATTCATCGGGGATTGCAGCAATCCAAGTGATGGGCAAATTCCCTATTCAAGAAGTGGTAGACAGCTCAAGCGAAGGTTTCGTTATCTCCAAAATCAACGGGATCTTCGTGTGTAGCTGCTACGCACCCCCAAGATGGACTTTGGAGCAGTATAACCGGATGCTGAACTCACTCACGGAGAAGCTGATCGGCCGAAAACCGGTAATCATAGGAGGCGACTTCAACGCTTGGGCAGTGGAGTGGGGAAGCAGGCTGACTAACCAGGTTACAGCAGGTTACAGCAGGTTACAGTTTGCTGGAGTCGTTGGCAAAGCTGGACGTCAGGCTGTGCAACGAAGGTACCGTTAGTACATTTCGCAGAGATGGCAGGGAGTCCATCATCGACGTCACGTTCTGCAGTCCGTCGCTGGTGAGGAACATGAACTGGAGAGTTAGTGAGGACTATACACATAGTGATCATCAGGCGATCCGGTATTGTGTTGGAACACGAATGCAGACGGTACGGCGAGAGATTAGGAATAGCGGGCGAAAATGGAAGGCGAAGGACTTCGACAAAGATCTTTTTATCGAAGCACTCCGAGCGGACAGCGGACAGCAAATCTCGATGCAGACCAGCTGACAGAAACTCTTGCGAGGGCATGCGATGCGACGATGCCAAGGAGACTGGAGCCAAGGAAAAGCCGGCAGCTAAATTACTGGTGGAACGATACTCTTGCTAGCCTTCGTGCTGCGTGTCTCAGAGCCAGAAGACACTTTCAGAGAGCAAGGTCTGAAACAGTCAGAGAGGAGCGTAAGATAATCTTCCGTGAAGCTAGATCGGCCTTCAAACGGGAGATTAAAGTCAGCCAATCCAACTGCTTCAAGGAGTTGTGCCGAGAAGCTGACGCTGATCCTTGGGGCAACGCTTATCGGGTCGTAACAGCGAGGATCAGGGGTCCAGCGACGCCAGCGGAAACTAGTGAAACCAGAAACCAGAGAAACTAGTGCTGCTGCCGAAACCAGGGAAACCGCCGGGGAATCCAGCATCGTATAGGCCCATATGCCTGCTGGATACACTGGGGAAGCTTCTGGAAAGGATTATCCTTAATCGGCTGACGCAGTTCACTGAAAGCGAGACCGGCTTATCGGAAATGCAGTTCGGATTCCGAAAAGGCAGATCGACGGTGGACGCAATCAGGACGGTCATTGAAGTTTCAGAGAAAGCGGCCAAGAAGAAGAGGCGCGGCAATCGATTCTGCGCTGTAGTAACGATTGACGTCAAAAACGCTTTAATAGTGCCAGCTGGGAGGCCCTCGCTGCAGCGCTGCACGGCATGCGAGTCCCTGACTACATGTGTAGAATCTTTAAGAGTTACTTCCAGAACCGGATCCTGGTTTACGAAACGAATTCGGGGCAGAAGTCGATTAGGGTTACCGCAGGTGTTCCGCAAGGTTCCATTCTAGGCCCGACGCTGTGGAACATTATGTATAACGGAGTTCTAAAACTGAAGTTGCCCAAAGGCGTGAAGATTTTCGGATTCGCGGATGATGTCGTTCTAACAATAACCGGAGAGTCGCTGGAAGAGGTAGAAATGCTGGTGGCGGAGACGACCGACGCAGTTGAAAACTGGATGAATGGAGTCAAACTGCAGCTTGCTCACCACAAACAGAAGTGATGCTGGTTAGCAACTGCCGCGAGATCCAGCGGAACAAGCTTACCATAGGAGGGCACAACATACAGTCCGTGCGGGCTTTGAGGCATCTAGGGGTGATGATCGACGACCGGTAGAATTTCAACACCCATGTAGACTATTCCTGCGAAAAGGCATCTAAAATGGTCAGTGCGTTTGCAAGGATCATGCCGAACGTGGGTGGTCCTAAAAGCAGCAGTAGGCG
>NW_026943583.1:0-50806 GCF_024139115.2 Armigeres subalbatus | reverse complement strand
CGTATAGAACCAGACCTGTGTGCTACGCCGCCGCCGCCGCTGCGGAAATACATATTTTTAGTCAAGTTCTCATTACATGTATCTACATCCAAGTATGCAGAAATTATTAGATGGCGACCTAACCTTAACTGTAAGTAGCATTGGGTTGATTTTGCTGTACAAGCATGCTCTCAGGCAAATATAAAAATATTTTTTTCTAAGGTGCGTTTCATTTCCCGAATTGAACTCAAATTAAATTTGAAAGTGACACTTGTAATTTGAAATTTGTTTTCAAATCAGGAAATGAGACGCATCCCAAGAAACCCATTGTTTTTCAAAAATCTAAGGAATTTGCCCTCGAAAACTTTAAGAAATTCTTATAAGAATTTCTTTGGAGTTTGGGTCTAAAAATTTAGGGAATAAATTTAAACATCCAATTAATTCAATTTGTAATCTCTGAAAGATGTTTTTTTATTTCTTATGAACTCTCTTGAAAATACTTCAGCTTCTTGAATTTCTGCTCCAAAGACTAAGTCTCTGTAAACAAGCTCTGGGAACTGTAAAACTACGTCATCATGCAGTACTCTATTCTTAAGGAATTACTGAAGAATTTCAAACCGATTTTCCAGGGGGCTCCTGGTAGAAATGTTTTGGGAAATAACTGGAGGATTGCCTGGTAGAGGAATTCGTGGAGAAGCTTCCGGACGAGTTCGTGGAAGAATTTCCAGAGAGGCTCCTGGAGAAACTTTCGAAGAAATTGCATTGGAAACATCCTAGTGAATTCCTGAAGGAATTTTGATAGATCTTTAGTAAGAACTCTAAGATAATTTCTTGGTGGAGCTTTTCGTGGAATTCAACTTACTTTTCGAGGAACTTCCGGAGAAATTCCTTGAGGAACTTCCGTAGGAATTCCTTGAGGAACTTCCGTAGGAATTCCTGGAGAAACTTCCAGACGAATTCCTGAATGAACTTCCGGACGAATTCCTGAATGAACTTCCCGAGGAATTCCAGAATGAACTTCCGGAGGAATTCCTTGAAGAACTTCCGGAGGAATTCCTGGAGGAACTGCCGGAGGAATTCCTGGAGAAACTTTCGGAGGAACTTCCTGAATGAACTTTCGGAGTAATTCCTGGAGGAACTTATGGAGGAATTCCTTCAAAACTTCCGGAGGAATTCCTGAAGGAACTTCCGGAGGAATTCCTGGAGGAACTTCCGGAGGAATTCCTGGAGGAACTTCCGGAGGAATTCCTGGTGGAACTTCCGGAGGAATTCCTGGTGGAACTTCCGGATGAATTCCTGGTGGAACTTCCGGAGGAATTCCTGGAGGAACTTCCGAAGGAATTCCTGGAGGAGCTTCCGAAGGAATTCCTGAAGAAGCTTTCGAAGGAGTTCCTGGAGGGACTTCCGAAGGAATTCCTGGAGGAACTTCCGGATGAATTCCTGGAGGAACTTCCGGAGGAACTCCTGGAGGAACTTCCGGAGGAATTCCTGGAGGAACTTCCGGAGGAATTCCTGGAGGAACTTCCGGAGGAATTCCTGGAGGAACTTCCGGAGGAATTCCTGGAGGAACTTCCGGAGGAATTCCTGGAGGAACTTCCGGAGGAATTCCTGGAGGAACTTCCGGAGGAATTCCTGGAGGAACTTCCGGAGGAATTCCTGGAGGAACTTCCGGAGGAATTCCTGGAGGAACTTCCGGAGGAATTCCTGGAGGAACTTCCGGAGGAATTCCTGGAGGAACTTCCGGAGGAATTCCTGGAGGAACTTCGGAGGAATTCCTGGAGGAACTTCCGGAGGAATTCCTGGAGGAACTTCCGGAGGAATTCCTGGAGGAACTTCCGGAGGAATTCCTGGAGGAACTTCCGGAGGAATTCCTGGAGGAACTTTCGGAGGAATTCCTGGAGGAACTTCCGGAGGAATTCCTGGAGGAACTTCCGGAGGAATTCCTGGAGGAACTTCCGGAGGAATTCCTGGAGGAACTTCCGGAGGAATTCCTGGAGGAACTTCCGGAGGAATTCCTGGAGGAACTTCCGGAGGAATTCCTGGAGGAACTTCCGGAGGAATTCCTGGAGGAACTTCAGGAGGAATTCCTGAAGAACTTCCGGAGGAATTCCTGGAGGAACTTCCGGAGGAATTCCTGGAGGAACTTCCGGAGGAATTCCTGGAGGAACTTCCGGAGGAATTCCTGGAGGAACTTCCGAGGAATTCCTGGAGGAACTTCCGGAGGAATTCCTGGAGGAACTTCCGGAGGAATTCCTGGAGGAACTTCCGGAGGAATTCCTGGAGGAACTTCCGGAGGAATTCCTGGAGGAACTTCCGGAGGAATTCCTGGAGGAATTTCCGGAGGAATTCCTGGAGGAACTTCCGGAGGAATTCCTGGAGGAACTTCCGGAGGAATTCCTGGAGGAACTTCCGGAGGAATTCCTGGAGGAACTTCCGGAGGAATTCCTGGAGGAACTTCCGGAGGAATTCCTGGAGGAACTTCCGGAGGAATTCCTGGAGGAACTTCGGAGGAATTCCTGGAGGAACTTCGGAGGAATTCCTGGAGGAACTTCCGGAGGAATTCCTGGAGGAACTTCCGGAGGAATTCCTGGAGGAACTTCCGGAGGAATTCCTGGAGGAACTTCCGGAGGAATTCCTGGAGGAACTTCCGGAGGAATTCCTGGAGGAACTTCGGAGGAATTCCTGGAGGAACTTCCGGAGGAATTCCTGGAGGAACTTCCGGAGGAATTCCTGGAGGAACTTCCGGAGGAATTCCTGGAGGAACTTCCGGAGGAATTCCTGGAGGAACTTCCGGAGGAATTCCTGGAGGAACTTCCGGAGGAATTCCTGGAGGAACTTCCGGAGGAATTCCTGGAGGAACTTCCGGAGGAATTCCTGGAGGAACTCCGGAGGCATTTCAGGAGGAACTTCCGGAGGAATTCCTGGAGGAACTTCCGGAGGAATTCCTGGAGGAACTTCCGGAGGAATTCCTGGAAGAACTTCCGGAGGAATTCCTGGAGGAACTTCCGGAGGAATTCCTGGAGGAACTTCCGGAGGAATTCCTGAAGGAACTTCCGGAGGAATTCCTGAAGGAACTTCCGGAGGAATTCCTGGAGGAACTTCCGAAGGAATTCCTGGAGGAACTTCCGAAGGAATTCCTGGAGGAACTTCCGAAGGAATTCCTGGAGGAACTTCCGGAGGAATTCCTGAAGGAACTTCCGGAGGAATTCCTGGAGGAACTTCCGAAGGAATTCCTGGAGGAACTTCCGAAGGAATTCCTGGAGGAACTTCCGAAGGAATTCCTGGAGGAACTTCCGAAGGAATTCCTGGAGGAACTTCCGAAGGAATTCCTGGAGGAACTTCCGAAGGAATTCCTGGAGGAACTTCCGAAGGAATTCCTGGAGGAACTTCCGAAGGAATTCCTGGAGGAACTTCCGAAGGAATTCCTGGAGGAACTTCCGAAGGAATTCCTGGAGGAACTTCCGAAGGAATTCCTGGAGGAACTTCCGAAGGAATTCCTGGAGGAACTTCCGAAGGAATTCCTGGAGGAACTTCCGAAGGAATTCCTGGAGGAACTTCCGAAGGAATTCCTGGAGGAACTTCCGAAGGAATTCCTGGAGGAACTTCCGAAGGAATTCCTGGAGGAACTTCCGAAGGAATTCCTGGAGGAACTTCCGAAGGAATTCCTGGAGGAACTTCCGAAGGAATTCCTGGAGGAACTTCCGAAGGAATTCCTGGAGGAACTTCCGAAGGAATTCCTGGAGGAACTTCCGAAGGAATTCCTGGAGGAACTTCCGAAGGAATTCCTGGAGGAACTTCCGAAAGAATTCCTGGAGGAACTTCCGAAGGAATTCCTGGAGGAACTTCCGAAGGAATTCCTGGAGGAACTTCCGAAGGAATTCCTGGAGGAACTTCCGGAGGAATTTCCGGAAGAACTTCCGGAGGAATTCCTGAAGGGACTTCCCGAGGATCTCCTGGAAGAACTTCCGGAGGAATTCCTGAAGAAACTATCGGAGGAATCTCTGGAGGAACTTCCGGATGAATTCCTGGAGGAACTTCCGGAGGAATTCCTGGAGGAACTTCCGGAGGAATTCCTGGAGGAACTTCCGGAGGAATTCCTGGAGGAACTTCCGGAGGAATTCCTGGAGGAACTTCCGGAGGAATTCCTGGAGGAACTTCCGGAGGAATTCCTGGAGGAACTTCCGGAGGAATTCCTGGAGGAACTTCCGGAGGAATTCCTGGAGGAACTTCCGGAGGAATTCCTGGAGGAACTTCCGGAGGAATTCCTGGAGGAACTTCTGGAGGAATTCCTGGAGGAAATTTCGGAGGAATTCCTGTAGGAACTTCCGGAGGAATTCCTGGAGGAACTTCCGGAGGAATTCCTGGAGGAACTTCCGGAGGAATTCCTGGAGGAACTTCCGGAGGAATTCCTGGAGGAACTTCCACAGGAACTCCTGGAGGAACTTCCACAGGAACTTCCGGAGGAACTTCCCGAGGAACTTCCGGAGAAACTTTCTGGAAGAACTTCCTAGAGGAACTTCCGGAGAAATTCCTGGAGAAACTTCCGAAGGAGTTCCTGGAGGAACATCAGGTTGAATTCCTGGAGGAAATTGCGGAGGAATTCCTGGAGGAACTTCCGGAGGAACTCCTGGAGGAACTTCCGGAGGAATTCCTGGAGGAACTTCCGGAGGAATTCCTGGAGGAACTTCAGGAGGAATTCCTGGAGGAACTTCCGGAGGAATTCCTGGAGGAACTTCCGGAGGAATTCCTGGAGGAACTTCCGGAGGAATTCCTGGAGGAACTTCCGGGGGAATTCCTGGAGGAACTTCCGGAGGAATTCCTGGAGGAACGTTCGGAGGAATTCCTGGAGGAACTTCCGGAGGAATTCCTGGAGGAACTTCCGGAGGAATTCCTGGAGGAACTTCCGGAGGAATTCCTGGAGGAACTTCCGGAGGAATTCCTGGAGGAACTTCCGGAGGAATTCCTGGAGGAACTTCCGGAGGAATTCCTGGAGGAACTTCCGGAGGAATTCCTGGAGGAACTTCCGGAGGAATTCCTGGAGGAACTTCCGGAGGAATTCCTGGAGGAACTTCCGGAGGAATTCCTGGAGGAACTTCCGGAGGAATTCCTGGAGGAACTTCCGGAGGAATTCCTGGAGGAACTTCCGGAGGAATTCCTGGAGGAACTTCCGGAGGAATTCCTGGAGGAACTTCCGGAGGAATTCCTGGAGGAACTTCCGGAGGAATTCCTGGAGGAACTTCCGGAGGAATTCCTGGAGGAACTTCCGAAGGAATTTCTGGAGGAACTTCCGGAGGAATTCCTGAAGGAACTTCCGGAGGAATTCCTGGAGGAACTTCCGAAGGAATTCCTGGAGGAACTTCCGAAGGAATTCCTGGAGGAACTTCCGAAGGAATTCCTGGAGGAACTTCCGAAGGAATTCCTGGAGGAACTTCCGAAGGAATTCCTGGAGGAACTTCCGAAGGAATTCCTGGAGGAACTTTCGAAGGAATTCCTGGAGGAACTTCCGAAGGAATTCCTGGAGGAACTTCCGGAGGAATTCCTGGAGGAACTTCCGGAGGAATTCTTGGAGGAACTTACAGAGGCATTCCTGGAGGAACTTCCGAAGGAATTCCTGGAGGAACTTCCGGAGGAATTCCTGGAGGAACTATAGGAAGAATCCCTGGAGTAACTTCCGGAGGAATTCCTGAAGAAACTTCTGGAGGAACTCCTGGAGGAACTTCCGGAGGAATTCCTGGCGGAGCTTCTGGAGGAATTCCTGCTCTAACGTAAAATCTGTGTTGTTATACGCAACCGAAACATGTTGTATATCAGTGGAGAATACTCAGCGGCTGCATGTGCTCATCAACAGACGTCATGAGTAAGTAAGTGGTCACATGGCTGAAAATATCGTTTAACCGAGAATGCCATTTGGTCGAAATGATCGTTCGGAAGAAAAGGCCATTGATTGATCGAAAATGTCACTTGGCCGAATAAGTTGTATGGCGGAAAACGTCGTTTGGCCGAGCAGTTCATGCTGCTTCAAATGTCATGCTGAACGGGTAATGCGGCAAAAATGTCGTAGAAAGTATGATTTGAAGTGAAGAAGTGGTTAAGGACATTTGAGAAGTGAGCAGACAGCCCAAGCAGCAAGTCAAGTCAAGTGAATCCAGTCATTTATAAGTTACTGTGATCTGTGTGCACACAGGGGCAGAAATGAGTAGTAAGAAATGAGAAGGGAACTTCTTACTGTGAAAAGTGAAAAATACGAAAAGTAAATGAGACGATTTATTTCTCATTACATTTTTCACTGTACAAAGATAGAAGTGAATAAAGAGATATAAGGAGTAAGAAGAGAATTGTCATACTTCTCACTCTTGATTTTTCACTTTTCGCTTGTCACAGTAAAAACTGAAAAGTCAAGCGAGAACTGAGAAATAAGAAGTGGGAGGTGATAAATGCGATATCTCACATTCACGTCTCACTCCTCATTTCAGTGCTGGAAGTGAGAAATGAGGAGTAACAAGTGAGACGGCCCACTTGTCACTTCGCACAACTTCCACATTCCCTATTGCCATTTCGGCCAAACCGCATTTTCGACCAAATGACATATTCGGCCAATTGACTTTTTTGGTAACATGTCCTGTCAATGGGCCGACATTTTCGGAATTATGAGCCAAATGACATTATCTGTCTTAGGGCTCTTTCTGTCAAACAACCATTTCGGCCAAACGACAAATGACAAAGTCGTTCAACATTCGGATCGTTTTGGGGGAAGGGTCGTTTGGCCGGCAATCAATCGGCAGAAAGCCATTCAGAGGAATGCCACTTGTTCGAAAAACACGTGATGCCAAATGACCATTTCGGCCATATGTCCCTTTCAGTCGTATGTAGCTTTCAATTATTTGGCATTTTCGGCCTAACAACCGTTTCGGCTAAACGTCCAATTCAGCCAAACGGAGTTTGGCTAGATGAATTTCGGCATCACGTGTTTTTCGAACAAGTGGCATTCGGCTGAATGGCTTTCTGCCGATTGATTGCCGGCCAAACGACCCTTCCCCCAAAACGATCCGAATTTTGAACGACTTTGTCATTGCAATCGCTGCGGTTCAATGTGAACACCCAAGACACTTATGGATTCAGGCCATCCTCGCCAACAAACAACGACTTTTGCTTGGATTCTTGGTTATTGTGGGGTTCCAGGGAACGTAACAGCGAACATCCGGGCTGGGTGACGCCAAAACTAGGATTAAGAAAATTATCTGTCAAGATTGGAGGGGGAGGGGTGTTTTTGGATTTTTAATCAGATCTCTTTTATAAACCTAGTAACCGTAGTAACGGTTGTTTTAAATATGATATGTTTGAATTTTTGTGTAAATTTACGTTTATTTTGATGCACATATTTGGAGCATCGAAATACATCTAAAATTAAGGTTGATGTTAAATTTACATCACTTTAAAATTTAATCGATATCGTTGAATTTTACACGTTTGGCTTGGAGGGCGCATTTAATATTAAATGAATGTAAAATCCAACGGACGACAACGTCCGCTCCCACTGCCCACTCCCAAATACAATTTATCTTAAAATGGAATGAAGTTTCATTTTCATTGCTTTATTTTACGCTTAAATGAAAACATAAATATTTACAATTACATCAAATATATTAATTGGTTCAATATGATTTTGAGTGACCCGACAAACTCAGGCAGGAATATCTAATTATTCAAAACACATCCGCGGAATGGTCATAAATCGAAATTCAGAGCCGCAAGGTCAAACGAATAGGCTGCAAAATAAATATTAAATTATATTTGTCAGAAATTAAATAATATTCAACAAAACTATTCTTACCATTCACGTAGCTACTGCGTTGCTTACATTACATTTGTTCACAAATAAGCCGTTTTCGAGACACAATTCAGACACTCTCGATCTCAATGCGATAACGACTTCTGCTTCCATATTGTTTTCACATTAAAAGTAAACGGGTTGGAATTTACACGATCGTGTAAAGTTAAAGTTTAATTGATGGAGAATTAAATGCATATTGATGTATTTATACATCAATTGAAAAATAAATAATGATTCGTGTAATTTTATATCTTTTTCAATGCTCTTAATATGTGCATTGATTTCGATGGAAATTTCAATTAAATAACAAATTCAAACACTGTGTTTTTACGACTGGGCCTGTTTACATGTCGTTGAAATTTAAATATTTTTTGCTGTGTAGGTAATCTTGTAAATTTCATATCAACATATTGATTGATATGATATTTGTGTTTTTGTTCATTAAAACCTAAAAACAAAGTTCAACAGATCTATTTTATATTATATTCCTTACCCTTACACGAGTAGCCAAGCAGGTAAGTAAAGCGCATAGTACTTAAAAAGGACAGAAGTGTGCCCGGAGCAAGCATCACGTTTGATTCAAGTGCTCATATCCGCGAAATTGACTTGTCGTAGTTCAGTGTGTCCAGTAGCAAGTTTTGAAGTATGTAGTCTTATCGCTTTCGTATTCGTGTATCAGGTGGCTGGAATGATATTACCATTTGACCACATAATTCCTCGAGTAATTATAAAATTGAACGTTTGATCAACTGAACTCTTTCGTAGCTGTATAGTGGCCCATTTTCCCAAACCCCGTACTAATGAGCACGGTAATGAAGACACCGAATCAAACCAAAAGGTGGCAAGGAAGAGGCGCCGCGAATGGAGTGCAAAAAATGTCTAATTATAACACCGAATCGGGTTGAATCGGATTCCGATTTCTGCCTGCCAGTCTGTTTCTGTTCGCTAGCAGACTGACTGTTGATGGCAATTAGGCAGTGCTTGTTTACTCTTTTCCATGGAAGCGTGAACATGTGGCTGCGATTTGATCAAGTATATTGCAACAAAATGACATTCCTATCCTGAGATGGACGTTTCGTTGAAATATTTTTAGAAATAATCTGAAAGTTCATCGAAGCACATTTTCACTATATAATTCATTTTCAGTAAGTGAAAAAGGAGTCGAATCGGGATGGTAATATATGGTTGAGAGAGGGGGTATTTAAAAAGCATACACGAAACAAGTAACAACAGGTTTGCAACAACTGCAAATTCTGATGAATTATCAACACTGAGTTATATTTTTTTTATTCATAAGTGTTAATAAATTATTTGCAGATGTATGTAGTTGCATACAATTGGACAAGAAAGCCTCACATAACATGACTGATTTGATGCCTTGCAGTTCGGTAATGTGATAATTGAGTCAGTGCCCCTGAATGAGACAAAATATCTGAAACAGTTCAAATTTTGTCGGACAAATTTGCTGGATTTAGAGCAGCGTGGTCCAAATGATACTTATAGATATCTATTTATATTTTCCTTTGCATAACGGTATTTATGGTCTTTAAATTTTTTTTTATCACTTTTCAAATTTGATCGTTGCATTTTAAGCCATCTCCAATGATAAAGCACTATCTCTGTGGGGACATTGAAAACAACTCCGAACCCTGATGAAGAGTGCCATTCGAGATATGCTGATTAATTTCGAAACCTGTCAAATTGTAAACTCCCAGCCGTAATCAACGCTTTTATCTTATCAACAAACGCCTCCACCGACTGGCGCAGTGTGCCGCGCATCAATCCCCGAAACAGTAATGCAATCGTAGATACCTCCAGCTATCTGCCTGCTATCTCACTGCCAGTCATTGTGCCCCGTATTTCAGCTTTGATTAGTTCAATTGCAATTGGCAAGAGTAAGCACTGGTTGCCTGCGGTAGAAACCACTTCCTCGCTCAAATTGATGCTCCGCTTGGATGTTTCGTAATTCGTAATTAGCTTGGCTGCGGTGAGGTGTACACTTAGAGGTCGTGACAACCGGTGCGCTCAATCAGTACCGTAGCCGCTGTCCCCCCTCAATGGTATCTGGAAAAATGTGCTCTTCTATGCAGTGCACGAGTAATCAGTTGTATCCGATCAATTGAGTGATCTACTTTTGGAGACGTTCAGCAAGAATCGACAAGTTCACCTGAGAATAATTTATTTGCATGGCAGTGCCAATTTGTTCCCAGATTACAGAAGCAGTTCCATCACAAACCATGAAGTAATCAAGAATGCTATCAACTCCTATCAGTACGCTATATAAGATAAATCTAAATACTAACCAAATGTAGCGCAATTATTGATAACATTGCAGGGCTGATAGTAGGAAAACGCGGTATCTGTGGGAATAGACTTAAGCCAATAAATTCTTTCAACATAAAATTTTCGCTAATAGCCGCTATCTCATACTTCAAACCATTTTTCAATAAGGTAGTCCCGTATTTATGGAACGTTTTCTCTGAAATAAATCTGCCTGAAATATTCGGAAAGCGCTTCCTAAGCATCTGCAAACAGATAGAATTTCGACCAGATCGCTTTGATGTTCATTCAAGCACGGGCAATCAAACATCGCGCTAATCTCCCGTTTTAAGTAAATGAACTCCGAAACATCATCATCTACCATTCCGTCGAACGGCCAAACGCACCATTCATTTACGCAGCCAAGCTGCCGCCCGGTCGAATTGATTGTTTGTTTACACGCACAGCTCCGTTCGGACACACGGATCTTGGACTTGGGCTGCGCGCCGCCGCCGGCTCCAATCCGGATGGATTTATGAATCACACCAACAGCAGCAGCCGCCAACCGAGGGAGAAACCAGATCATCATTACTCAGCTGCCCCCGACGAACTTCCGTGCATAGACGCCGTCTTGGGTGTTGAGAAGGCGATTGGCGCCCGGCAGGGAATGAACTTCTGTGCACACCACTATAGTAGGGATGCCATTTTTATACCGAATTCAATTTCTTGTTTGCTTTGAGTTGACACCGAAAAAAATGATAATGTTGGAATCCATCTCATCCACTTCTTGACTCTTTTCGGTGCTTTTAGATAACGTTTCTTGAAAAGTTAAAAAAAAGCTAATAAAGAAATAATCAAACGTAAAACATCAAGAGTGAATTTTTATTTCAATGAGAAAAGGGACTCCAAGTTAAAAATATTAACACGCTTCGCTAACGGTCTGACCTGAAACCAAAATTGAAATAACACGTTTGGACAAACACTAATCTTTTCGCGGTTTTCAGCATAACATTCTGGATTAAATTCTCCAAGCTCTGAATGAGTACCATAGTTCTTCATCGTAAATTGTGTTGCCCAACTGCAAAAAGTCGAGTCAAGTACAAGACACTGAAGACGACCACACAGTTGTGGTCGAAATACGTATCTGCAAAGATAACGAAAATTAACTAGTGGAATTAAATGGACAGTACTTAATTCGTCTTAGACGGTTTAATACATTCCACTAAAAGAGCTTAATATATTTTTCTGCAAATCACTGTTTTTGGATGTTTCTGCATACATTTTTCCATATAAACTTCCAACGAGTTTAGCACCGCCCAAACGTTGACCGATTTGGCTGAAATTTTGTCCACAGCATCAGGGCATCAAATAGAACTTAATAAAAATAGAACGGTTCATCAAAAAATTTGGAAAAGTGTTTTTTAAGCCACCTCACCCCTGAGACACACAAAACCGTAAAGCTTTACAACATTTCAAATATTTTTGATTGGGACCTGACTGCCCATGATCTCATAGTTGACGTAACAACCATTCAAAATTTCAGCGAATTTGACTTACTGCGCGTTTAATATGGTAATTTAACCGCTGTAACATCGATAAGTTGCATGTTTCAAACCTTATTGAGGTGTTTACGGGTTGAAATGTTTTAGATTTGCGATGGTTTTCCTTAAATTATCTCAAAAACATGCGAAAGTGGAATGTTTGTTACGTCAACTATGAAATCATGGACAGCTGAGATGTTGAGACAAAGTAATCATTGACAGCTCACTACACGAAAGTATACACTGCAAACAAATTTCGCTTCTACTGGTAATGTAATCAATAAAACTAATGTAAATGCAGATCATGTAATCGTTTTCTCAATGTAATTATGCGTTGAAAATCATGCACATAAACAGAGCATGATTTAAACCGTATAAATACATTACCATACCATTATTACTACACTCTGTTGACAACAATACTTTATTCGCCATGAAAATTAATTTATAAACCATTAAGTTTACATGATATTATGTGAACCGAAACAAAAGATGGCCACGCTTGCGACGATCTCGGTAGAATGTAAACAAAACAAACAATTCCATCAATGCAGCTGCAAATGCAGCGGGTTAACCTTCGTTTTCGACCACAGTCATATACAAAAGTGAAGATTTTCCATCACGACTACAAAGCAACATCCATTATGCTGCATTTCATCGGTGTACTCCATCAGGCGTTTACTAAAATCGTTGGAAAAACTTCGAAATCTTGCACTTCATCCAGTCAGATTTTCCCCCTGACGATGCGCATGCGTTTACTCAGAACATGTAAATTTACATTACCTAGACAGCACCCGATCACGACGGGTTCGATACTGGTATATTTGAATCGCCATAACTCAGAACCTGTTACTCTTTGGGCAACATTGGATTCAAGAAGTGAAGACGGTAGAGTGGTATCAGAACGGGCTATCACTCTGCGGACCTGAGTTCGATTCTCATGTTAACCGTTTTTATATATAGCATAAAATAGAACATGTAAATTTAAAACAACACAAAAATTTGGGATGCTAAGAGATGTAAAAATAAATTGAACTGTAAACTTCTATTGTTTATCATGCTCCAATTATGTGCATGATATTTGATGTAAATGTACATGATTCGTTCGAACAGTGTAGGTTTTCCTCTTTCACGTAGGTGCATTTTTAAGATGTTCATTCGGGGGTCATTTTTCCATAAATTTTTGGGGAGGTTAAATCGGCTATCATTTGAGATTTCTATGGAGTCTGCACCAAAAATAGTGAAAAAATAAAAATTATTCCAGATCCCCCGATAGAACATTTCAGTTTACCTACCATAAGAAAGAGGAGAGCATATACTTTCGCGTGGTGGGTGTTTCAGAGAAACTGATTTTTGAAAAATGACATTTCCCCATAGACACATCGTGAGCATATGTTCATTGATTTCATGGCGGCATACGACCGAATGTCGTTTGGAAAAACTTAGACTACGAGTAGTGAGAAGTGAGAAATGACAAGTGAGAAGTGAAAGTAAAAAGTAAAAAGTGAAAAGTGAGATATGAGTAAATAGAAATGAGTGATCCGAACTGAGAAGTGAAAAGTGAGGAGAAATGAGAAGTGAAAAGTGAAAAGCGAAAAGTTGGTGATCATAACTGATAAATGAGAAGTGAGATGTGAGATGTTAAACGTGAATAGTTATTAAAATAATTTTTATTCCAATCAGCTTTCTTCTTTTTTCTTCTTCTATCTTTTTTCGCGATATCGCGGTGTTTGGAGGAAGATATATCGAGGCGATACTGAGGTCTTTTCCTCGAATAGTCACCTGACATGCGACAGCTTCCATGCCAGACATCGGCGCAAGATCGACTCTATAGAAGGAGTGCTGTTTTTAGATCCCTAAAAGCACCCCTCCATATCGATTTGCCTGATCGCGGCGGATTATGTTGAAATCAGCAAAATGAAGGCTCACATCTGGTGTTAGCCATGTTTCACATAAAGCAAAAGCATCGCATTGTAATTTGATGACTAAACATTAAAAAATATCAAGTTTTGGAAGAATACTTCGACAGTTCCACTGTAGAATCGAAATCATGTTACCCTTATTGACTAAATTAGCCATCGAAGGATACAAATGACTCGAGGAGGGGCATTTTAGAAGCTGCTTCAGGAGAGGAGCCAGAATAGGAAGAAGAGTTTTGACCATGTTCTTCATGGGGTCGGAACCATCAAAGAAGTTGAGCTCCACGATGCCAGAAAGTGTGAACATTGGAGCGCTCGGGAGTTCTTCTGCTCGCTCTCTATGCTCTCTTTATGGCTGAGAAATCGCAAAAATTGGGGCATCTGGGGTTTTAGATGTTCCCAGAAGTGGTGGAAACTCTCGATCATCCAGATGTGAAACCACAAAAGTTGAACGTTTTTGAGTATTTCCGACCGCTTTGAATTTGACCATGTTGGATTTGGGCTCACTTTGAGGCTGTTTTCTAGGCTTTCGCTTTTTCGTTTTATTCGCTTCCTCGTTGAGCCATTGAAAACGAAGGGAAACCCCTTTCCAGCCTCAGAGTCAGAGCTACCTTGATCGTCCAAAGAAAGAGACGAGAAGATGGTATCAGAAACGACTGGAGAAGTGGCCTTCCTTAACATTTCGGCGTAGCTTCACCGAGAACGCTGCTGAAGAGACCGCTTCTGGTGGATTTGCTGCTGTATGTACGTTAGGCAAGCTTCAAGAACATGTGGAGGACTTTCTTTACAATAGACACATTTCGGTGCCGTCTTGCACGCGTTCTCCACATGCTTCTCTCCGCATGATGCACAGCGAGGTTTATTGCAGCAGTACTGAGCAGTGTGACCCAGCTGCTTGCAATTCACACAATTCATCACCATCGGTACATACAGCCGAACAGGTAGACGAAGTTTGCCAATCACTACGTAGTCAGGGGGCGGGGACGGGGTCAGATGGCGAATAACTTCGCTTCTCTCCCTCCTGCGACACCGAATACATTTGTTTGCAATCCAGTATCGCAACAGGAGGCAAAGAAACGTTCTTGAAACGACCGAAACCTTGTTTCAAATCGTAACATGTCATACTTCTCTCCGTCACCACCCCCGCGATCTCACACACTGCTGACGGTAAATACACCCTATATTCGAGATTGAAAAACTCACAGGTGGCAATCTCGTTGGCCTGTTTGCGATCACTGACCGTGACGCGAAGTTTACTGGACCCAACCATGTCAATGATCATGACAGATGAGAATCGCTTTTCCAGATCTTTGCTGATCTGCCTGATATTCAAACGTTTGCCTTTGGGTCGAAAGAAAACAACATACGGCCCACTAGAGTCGTGAGGGTGGACCTTGGGACGCGGGCTCGTAGAGGAAATTTTAGCGTTGCTGGTGTCCATTTCGTTTTGGTTTGGAACACCCGAATGCAACGAAACATCTGACATGGAATACGAAGCATCCCCGCCATCTTCGCTTTCGCGCATTGCGGACACGAAATGCGCCGCTGCAGCGAGGCACAATCTATTTTAAAACTAAACAATTATCACAAGGACAGAAAAAAAACAAACATACACACAAACAAAATAATGATTTGTAACAGAGGATAAGACGAGTAAAGAAGAAAGAAAAAAACTATTCCAATAAGGTGGAGGAGGGATGGGGAACAATGAGAGGGAGCTCAAGTAAATACCTTCTTTCACACTGCTGTGTCGCCGACTAACAGTTCTGGCAGCACACACTAGCTCGATGGACAGTCGCCGGTGGTGCGGTCGAAGCAAACCACGCTATTGTTGGTGTTCTGGCCGCCCACAACTCTGCAACTGGGTGGGTGGATGGTGGCAGGACGGCAGCGTCTGTATTGGTGGAGACGCACGATGGATGATGGATGACTGTCGGCGTGGGATGATGATGCCTGCGATGGACGCCGAAGAAACTGTTTAACGTAGTTCTGCAAAACCATCGAAATGGCTACTTAACTGCCTCAGCTAAGCACCACTTCCACTCAAGCCCTATGCTTCTAAACACTTTCGGAAAAAAACGCTACCTGTACTTCAGGAAAAAAAACCGAAAGAGAAGCAGACCGTACGTGGACTTACAACCGTCTCGCACGGATGCTCGACGTGGAATGAATGAGTCTCCTCTCCTTCGCCTGCGGGACTACACAACCACCAGGACTAGGGGATACTTTCCTTCGGAGATTCTCGGTAGGTCGGAAGGCCTCACTTCTCGTTTGGCTATCGTAATGGCGGGCCCGCACGGCCGTGATCACACCGCGTGGACGAGACGTGTCCAGCGGGAACGGGAAAAAGAAAAACCCCTACAAAAAGCGTCGTTCGGACGCTGCTTTATGTACTTTTAGAAAATGCACGAGAGTAGAGCGTTCGCTCCGTGCGATACAGAAGGTACTCGAACTTAGAAAAACTTAGAAAAAATTAACTTCGCACTGAAACTGGCTTCTACTCTTCAGCCAAGTTAAGAAAGAAAAGGCAGAACAATTTCAGAGGCACATATTAATTCCTCAAATTTGCATAGTTATAGCTTTAGAATAATTGAAATTCACCAATACATTCATAGTAATTTTTAGGCGAGTTTTATAGGATTACATTGAAGCTAAATAATATATCTCAGGATTTATTAATATTTAATCTAATTTAATTCTAAGCTTTCATCTTAAAAAGCATATTAGAAATGGCAGCTTTTGTGTTAGTGTAAGTGGCAGTGTAATAAACAACTTTATGGCAAGTGGCAGTTGTGTAAATGGTTCACGAAATATTAAGTATCAATTTAACTTAATTAGTTTATTTAATTATTTATAAGCTAGATAGTAAAAATTAATGTAAGAAAGAAATGTGTTCACGAAAAATACTAGACACCGTTACACCTTCACTATTTCCCCTTTTCTTCTCTCTTTTCTCTTCCTTTTACTTTCTTCCACCTTCTTTCTTCCTTTTTCTTTTTCATATCTTCTTTCTTCCATCTCACTTCGTTTTTCTTCCTTCCTTCTTTGTCCTCAATTTTTCTTTCTACCCTTGTTCTTCTTTCTAATTTCTTTTTTTTTTCTTACTGCTTCTATGTCTTATATCCCACCACTCACTTTTCAACATTATCGCATCTCACTTCTCACCAGTCACTTCTCACTTGTCTTTTCTCACTTCCGAATTTCAAAGAATATCATGAGGAAATTCTCAAGAACTTTTAGAAGAAATTTTCAAGAGTTTTTCGTTGAAATTTTTTGGGAATTTCCTCTGTATATATTTTCTGGAATTTCCTAAGGAAATTCTTGGATTCTTACCCGGAGAAATTCCGAATAATTTCATGAAGAAGCTCCGAAGAATTTCCCAAAGAAATTCCAAGGAATGTGTCAAGGAATTTACAAAAAAAAATCTGAAGAATTGCCTGAGAAAGTTCCAAATTATTTCCCGATAAATTTACGAAGAATTCCCCGAGTCAATTCCGAAAAATATCGAAAAGAAATACCAAAAAAATCCCCAGGAAATTCCAAACAATTACCCAAGGATTTTCAAAGAATTCTCTGATGATATTCCAATTATTCCCCATGGAATTTTCAAAGAATTTCCTGAACAAATGGGTTGATTATTTGGAATAGTATACCATCATTTAAGGTGACATTGGGCCTAGGGGGTATGATTGGGCAAAAAACGAACAATGTTTCCACTATTGATATCTCAGAATCTGTTACGAATCTTGTAGCTAGCAGGGCCGATCCGCCCTTAAACACGTGAAGCGCCACTCCACGGGGAGAGACCACGTGAACTGATTTATTGCCCGGACGAGACTCTCCTTAGGGCGAGTCTATTTAATCTCCTCGAAAGGAATTCTACAGATTGCTTCAGCTTGCTAGTAATCCAACGACCGAACAGGTTTACCCTAGTTATCGCAACTTCCTCATACAACCAGAAGGCACTCAGAGATTTCGGTAAGGATCCACCCATACTCAAATGCGATGCAACAGGTTATGCTGCTCGCAACATCTCATCATCGGAGATCCGCCGATCGTCGCGCAACAAACAACAGATAGGAGGTGGTCTGACTGCCCCTACGTCACACTCCCATATGGTGGAGGACGGGACTCGAATACAACAAACGCGATGTGACGTAAAACACATATAAATCAATCAAACAGCAGGGAATTGGGACAGAACTAACATGTATTACAAACAAGAGTCGAAATAGCTTTTAGGTTTACATGTATTTGGTTTCATTGCTCATTTTCATTCATGTTCAGATTGTATTCGTCCTCTCTATTCTATCCCTACTATGTGTGCGTTCTCTCTCCTGTCTAGTTCTCATGTGCTCATGTGCTTTAAATGTTCTTGATGTGACGTCACATTTTTAGCAGCGCATCGGTGGGGCTAGTCTGCGCTCCTGGTGACAAGAAAGGTTTAGCGGCGGCAATTCGTCACGCACGCTTCACGGTGTCACCAATTTTTGTGAATGGCTTTATGGGCACATTCCTTCAGTCTTTTGACTGGACAAAAAAACAACTCCGAGGCGCCATCAGCGGACGCCCCACTCCACAAAAGAAAACTTCCACTGGATGGACTCACCGGATTCTGATGGCTTACCGGCCCAGTCGTTGACCTACGGGCAGGTCAATGTGCCCGTCTCGAGCGGCGACGATGACGCCAAGCGCCTGCTTGGACGATGGCGGTGGGCTTGCCCACTCTAAAAGCGGCGATGCAGCGATGGCGACACGCGGTAGCAGCTTTTGATGGCGGTTGGCGGTACGATAGACGGACCGAATTATGGACCCTGTCCAAGTGGAGGTCCCCCAGGCCTCGCCCGGACAATTTGTTGACGGATCGTCCGGCTTCCAGCGGGTTGACGGTTGCTGGGAAGGCTTTCGTCCGTGGAGGGAAAGGAATTCGCACGCTTGGGTGCGAGTGAGGTTGCGAGTGAGATGGCCAAACGGCTAAACAGAACACTTAGCACAAGCACAGCACAGCACATATAGAGCACGTTACCTTATCTCGTTGGTTTTAACTCAATTATCGCACACAATTCCTAACTACGCACACTTTACTTCTTCTCACTTAACGTCACTATATTTAACATACTTTATAGAAAAAACGAATACATTACAAACGCGCACACTTCCAATTACATAGCTGACTGTTCACAGACGAAATGGCAGAATCTGTGTTCCCTCAGATTAAGGAAGGTGAATCCCGGACGATCCTGAGATTCGCCATTTCCCGAAATTTATTCGTGCACATTCGTGATTGCACAATTCCGAAGGATAACTTGGGGCGCTGGACCTGCTGCCGTCCCCTTCCAACCCGAGGCGACAAATAAACTCGCCCAAGGAAAGATTGGGCAAACATTTATGGCTTGTTGCCTACGTTAAGGGACAGTTAAACATTTAAACATTTTGAATGGCATTTTCGCCCATTCACATATATACAGAAAAACATTTAATATTTACAAAATTCTGACCGTTACATATCACCCAGCTCTGTTTACGAAAATTTGGTTTAAGGCGTTAAACCAAATTTTCGTACTAATAAATTGTAGTTCCTTTCTTTAAAGAACTATTATTATTGATTTTACTGTCCCTTGCTTATATTAATTTGTCGCAAATAATTAATTATAACATATCCGGGTTCCTATCCTATACAACATGCCGTAGCCAAAACATATTTACAAACAAATCTATCAATATTTACAGTTTATTTACAAAATTTAGGTTCATCTCCATAACATTAATTGAGTCTTTTGACGTTCTCAGAATAGATGTGAGCACAGATATACTCTAACCACAAGAAACATTTCATCTCCCAAACGGCATTGCTGCGGAAACCTCACAGTTTCTACAGAAGCCCTATACATGACTCTAATACATTACTCTAAGACCAGACCAAATAGAATGAAACCACACCAATCCTCACCGCTGGTTTACTGTTTCATTCATAAATGTCTTAAACACTCAAACATACACCGATACCGACGTCAGAAAAGCAATAACACCAATCCTCATCGTTGGTTACTTTTCTGAGTCAAAACTAGAACCAGTCACCCTATGAACCCACAGGTCTCTTACCTGCTCTTGGTTCAATTAGCGTAACCAAACATAAATACGAATCATCTGAAACATATCTACCCACGCGTATCAACTCACCAAATTAATTATTGGCTTTGTCAGTACGCACGCAACATAAACTCCTTAACACATTTCAATAATGTTTCGAAACGCCGATGTCTCACATCAGCTCTCACGAAACATTACCAAATGCAACTCTCCGTGCGACACGGAGCAAAGTTCTCTCGGCACTCATATACTGATACGCTCACCTACTCTGAGAAACGTCAAAACAAAACGTAAACATTGGGTGTAGTGCGGTACGATATTTTCGGAAAAGTTTTAGGTAATTTAGTGGGAAATATACCCCAAAAGTAGCATTCGATAGTGAAAAATCCTAATGACGTGACTTGAAACCTGTAAGTATTAATATATTATGTTTTTCTTTGTGTATGAGACCCTTTACGGAAGGAAAATCTGTTGACGACATGATGGTGACGCTGGACGAGAGCTCTACTGCTGAACACGACCCTCGCTCTATTCGGGCCACAGAGAACGGCCTTCATTTGAAGAATGATGACGACTGAACGATGGAGGTGTAGCGAGTCAGAAGGGAAGATGATTTCCAGTTACAGGTGAGTTTTGTCAACAGCTTATTGTAATTTGTTTTTCCCTTTTTAGATACAATCGGACAAGGAATGTTGCGCGACATCGTTATGATGTATGGACGATGTCGCACAGTGGGCCGACAAGGAACAAAATTTTCCAATTAGATTCAAATAAAAAAATTGAGATTAAATATTTGCATGCAGAAATAAATAATTTGGATTATCAGCTGGAACTTGTAAGCAGTTATTGATTCCAGGCAGAGTAGGCAAAATTGAGGAAATTCCTAGGAACCGTGGCAAGATTATGGCGGTCTACAAGTCTAGTAGGAGGTTTTGCAAGAAAGCAGAACCATTAACGACAAAAAGAAACTCAAACAAAGGAAGGACAAGAAGGAACAGGAAGAACATAGAAAAGGAATTCAGGATCAGGAGGAGGAAGATTTCGATAAACGGTGAATGGCTAAGGGAATGGGCAGTCACGTTCGAAAGATGGAGGATTTGGATTCTGAAAATTTTATTAATTGGAATCTTTCAGTCTTTCTTGTCATTGCCATCAGTGGGTTTGAAATGGTTAGTTGAGAGTCACTGCCACGATTTAGAAGGTTTGGATGGAACAAGATTTGGCGTTTCCATTGTAAATTCCTCAAGAAGCTTACCAAAGCAAACCCTCCGTAAACATGAAAAAGTTAAATAGCTATGTAACTGTCTAATCATCAAGACAGTAACTAATGCCCTAGCAAGTCTAGGTTGCAATAACGATGACACATGTACATGATGACACCGTTCTCAAGCTATGTAGCTCTTCATTTCGAATGAAGTAGCAACCATGCACCATGATGCTCTGCTCTGGTCGCAAAAAACACTATTACCACCGTTTGCGAGGTTTAGCTCGGACCCTCAGTCCGAGCAGCCCCACAACAACTTTATTTACTGGGTGCTACCTAGGTGGGAAACCCCTGGAAGAAATCTCGCAAACGTGTTGGCTCAGGTAAGAATGAAGCTAGTAGTAAGTTCCTATTTTGAATATTGCTGGTCTACTGACGCCTACTCTATCGACTGGAATGAAGAGCTAGTTCGTGGAGTACGCTACATAGCGATGAGCTAGGGACTAGGAAACGCTGAGCTTAAAAGTGATGATGAGGAGTATCTAACGCGAGAAGTAATAAAACGGGAGTCTTGCGAATGAGGGTGCCAAGATGATGATCGTCAATAAGACTCGGATGTCTCTACCGTAAGTTGTAGACGATGATGAGCAAACTAAGTGAATCGGGCAAGTAGATCAGCAACTTTGGAAAAGGAAATGCTATTTTAAACATGCAGCCGGTTTTGCAATTAAATTCGACCCGCAATTAACCATCTCGACAACCGGAACTTTCTGCAATTTCGTAGTGGGTGTTTCCTTCTGTATAGTAATGTTAGTTTTCAGTGCACATCGAGTCTTAGGCTAGTTTAGTGTACTTAATGATAGTTTTATTATGACCAATATTATTCTATATTTTGTATTGTTTCATAGTTATTTATATTTATTTATTTATTTATTTGTTGGAGATTTATTTACACTATTTATTTATTTTGGCATGCACATAGTTATTTACAAATTTATTTAATTAATCAAAAGACTGAAGGAATGTGCCCATAAAGCCATTCACAAAAATTGGTGACACCGTGAAGCGTGCGTGACGAATTGCCGCCGCTAAACCTTTCTTGTCACCAGGAGCGCAGACTAGCCCCACCGATGCGCTGCTAGAAATGTGACGTCACATCAAGAACATTTAAAGCACATGAGCACATGAGAACTAGACAGGGAGAGAGAACGCACACATAGTAGGGATAGAATAGAGAGGACGAATACAATCTGAACATGAATGAAAATGAGCAATGAAACCAAATACATGTAAACCTAAAAGCTATTTCGACTCTTGTTTATAATAAATGTTAGTTCTGTCCCAATTCCCTGCTGTTTGATTGATTTATATGTGTTTTACGTCACATCGCGTTTGTTGTATTCGAGTCCCGTCCTCCACCATATGGGAGTGTGACGTAGGGGAAGTCAGACCACCTCCTATCTGTTGTTTGTTGCGCGACGATCGGCGGATCTCCGATGATGAGATGTTGCGAGCAGCATAACCTGTTGCATCGCATTTGAGTATGGGTGGATCCCTTACCGAAATCTCTGAGTGCCTTCTGGTTGTATGAGGAAGTTGCGATAACTAGGGTAAACCCGTTCGGTCGTTGGTTCGCTAGCTAGCTGAAACGATCTGTAAAATTCCTTTCGAGGAGATTAAATGGACTCGCCCTAAGGAGAGTCTCGTCCGGGCAATAAATCAGTTCACGTGGTCTCCCCGTGGAGTGGCGCTTAAGCCACGTGTTTAAGGGCGGATCGGCCCTGCTAGCTACAATCTTGATTAAAACCTTACACATTAAAATTCATATCTAATAGGTTGTAAAACATGTTCCAAGAGCTAATTGTATTCGTACCATAAAGGGTGTATCTGATAAAAATGGCACACACATATTTACTCGCTAAAATTAAATCGATTATAGGATTGTCTTAAAATTTTTAAAATAATGAAAAACTCAAATTTTGTGCAATCGATTTTTCCTATGTTTTTGTGGTTTTTACCCAAGGGGTGGGTCGCTGAGCACAATTCAATTTTAATTCATTTAATTTTTTGTGATTATTTGTGCCAAAGGGTGCCAAAGTGTGCCAATTATTGTGCCTAAACTAAGTGTGACAATTTGTCATTTTGACAATCATAAAATTCTGGCAACACTTTCAAATGTCATCATCATCAGATTACATTTTGGCGCGTTGAAAAAATCATGAATATAAACACGCGCGCATACCAAGTCTTGGTAGACTTAAGGTGATTATAGAATGAAGCCAGAAATCGGCCATTTTGTAAACCACGTGCTTTTCCAATATTTTTTTCAAGAGCACGAGATTAAAGAACCATAACGCGTATGGGGCTGAAATAATGGTAGATCGTTTGCTTAATTATGCTGAACAATCATAATTTTAGTTTCGGTACTGTACAAAAACTATTAAGCCAGATTTGGGGTTTTGGAAAAGTATGTAGTTAAACGTCTGGTGAATTTGAAATTCACCACGGGCTTCATTCTATAATCACCTTAATTCCATCCATTTAACTAATTTAACTTATCGGATCGTATGTACAGGTAGGTTTAATCGTTTTAATAAATGGGTTCGAACTGTCTTGGAGCTTAATGCAGCTGTATCGGAATCCAGGCCCACAGCAGAGGTTTGATACTGGTGGTCCGGGAAAAGCTAAATAGAGAACAACAATAGTTATATCGGCGATAATAGATTAGTTTCGGATGTCAAGAACAACACAAAAAATGTAATTATTAGTATTTGTGTTTTTCTTTAGATCCGGAACTAACTTGTTATCGCGATGAAAAACCACGAAATTTAGGAAATGATTGATGCGGTTCATAACTAGATTTTCCAATCCGGTGGCAAGAGGGGTAATCGAACAATGAGATAGATACTAAGGTGAGGAAGAAGACCAAATGCAAACGTATCAGTGGATGGTGGGAAATGAAAACAGAAAATGGTGACGTAATAATTTTACGGCACCTAATAACAGGTTGTTTGATTGTAGTAGTGAAAGTACTAGTGGTGCTACATTCGAACTATCCAGCTTTCCACGCTCGGTGATAGTGGCTTGTTGGTGTGTAAAAATCAATTGGTCGTTGAACTTTTTGACACTAGCTGGAGGAAAACTCAATGGCGAAAAGGCATTTTTACCCCTCACCCAGAAACGCCAGTTCACTTTTCCTCCAGCTAGTGTCAAAAAGCACAGTGATCGATTGATTTTTACACACCGACAAGCCGCCATTAGAGGTCATTCACCAATTACGTAAGCTTTTTTTCGGATCCCTTGTAAGACTTTTCTCATACAAATTATGTTTTATTTATATGAAGAATTAGAAAATGACAGACGCCCCCCAATTATGCTTACGTGATTATTGAACGACCCCTTACCGAGCGTGGCAATAGTTCAATCTATATAGATAAGGGAAGATAAACCCTCCTCCGAACGAATTATCAATCATGTCTCCAAACGAGCATGACGTCACGTCATATGCGCCTGGTTCATTGTCAAAAAATCGAAACCAACTAGCTTTCGCTCATCTATAGATTTTACCATCTATAAATCAAACAAGCTGCCATTAGATGCCATGCAATATTATCTACGTCAACATTTTTCGTTAATATTTTCCACCACCGACTAATACGCTTGCAGTTTTTCTTTTTCCTCACCTTATAATCTAAGGTTATTGTCTATATAAGTCAAAACAAGCTTTGGCAAGGTTGCCGGTATTTTATGGTGTTAATCATTCAAATGTCAAAAGTGTGCCGAGTGTGCCACACTGAGTGCCACACTTTTGAATCAAAACCAGCAAATGAGTGCTTGGCACATTGTGCTCAGCGTCCCGCCCCTTGTTTTTACCCAAATTTTCTTCATCTCCAGCTCTGTTTTCATAATTTTAGGATGTTTGAGAAGTTGCGTCTTCACAATTGCCCAGAATTTTTCAATTGAGCGTGTTCCGGTGAATTTTGTGGGTTCATATCTTTTGGCACAAAGTAAGCTCCGTTAGCTCGGTACCACTGCAATACGTTACGAGCGTAGTTGCAAGACGACTGATCAAGCCAAAATAGTGTTGATACTTTGTATTTTCTTATGAAAGGCAAAAGACGCTTCTTGAGGCACTGTTCGGTAAAAATCGTACTGTTGAATGTTCCGAAAGTAATGGAGGGAGCGCTTACTTCACCACATCCACCACCTCCTGACTTCTTAGCAAATTTAAAAAAAAAATTTCTTCGGAATATCGAACTTAGACTTGGCAACGAAATATGAATGCACAGGAAGTTGACGGAAGTCAGCCTTGACGTAGGTTTCATCATCCATAACGATGCAACGTGATTTGGTGAACAACTTCGTGTAAAGTTTCCGGGCGTGGGTTTTTGCAGTGGTGTTAGGCTTTTCATTTCGGTTTGGGGATTTTGCACTTTGTAAACATGTAACCCGTTTCATGGTTTTTGTGCACGAAACGAACTGACACCATGAACTTGTTAGCAACATTTCGTTTGGAAACATATTAAGCTGTTCCACCACACATTTTACTGTCCATTGGACCGCTTTTACGACCACTTCCTTCCTTCCTTTGAACACTCAGATGCTCCTTGAAGGTTCTTATTACATGAGATACAGTTGAATTTGCAATCCTAAGCGTTTTGCTATCGATCAGTGGGACGCCTCCGGATTTTGATTGTAGATGCACACAATTCTTTCACTGGCAATTTCTTGTTCCGACGACTTGATTGGAATCACTGTATGAATAACTATGAAACTCTGCATATGTAAACAATACACTATGAATAAGATTTATTCAAATTTTCAGGCTTCTTACTCATACGGTTCAAAAGTTATATGAGATTTTCGGTGTGCCATTTTAATCGAATACGCAGCTTAATTACATAACTAGTTTTTAGATAGATGGATACCTGACTATCATGTTACGATACTCTGTAGTTGTTTTATCGAATTATGTAAATATTTCTTAAAGTAGTTCTGTTTTTTGTAGCAACGTGCAATGCACTCTAAAAAGGGGTGAGATTGGGCCAGGCGCAATAAGGTAAGGGTCTTTCAAAAATGATGTCACATGTTTTAGGGGGGGTCTAAGATTTTGTGACTCTACATGTTCTAAGTATACAAAAAAGCGTGACAGTGGGGGGAGGGGGTCTAGAAATCCCAAAAAGTACACTCAAAAGCAACAAATATGAAAAAGTGCAAAAAGTTTCAATTGTGAATAAACATCAGATGACAGCTGCGATTTTTACAAAACTTTTTTTCCGAAAGCAACATTTTCGTAATCAAAATCCATTCAATACTTCACACAAACTGGTGATCCTCTCTTTTGTTACGGTTTTTGTATTAAATCTCTATCTTTCAATAATCATCCTGCTTTTCGAAAGCCTTTTAATCTTTTTAGTCTAATAAGCGTGACATATTTTATGGACGACCTCTTATCATGATAAGGAGTGGGAGACAACATAATTGTATGTATAATTTATTATATACTAGCGAAAGAAACCCAGCTTTGCCTGGGTGTTGCAAATGTCACAATGTACTATTTGCAGCACCACACTCTAGATTAATTTCCGTGCAAAATTGTATTCCGCCGTTTTTTTTTACATTTCCCCGTCAAATTTACCAACTTTTTGTATATACAAACCTTGCGGTTTTCAAAACGAATCGATTAGGGAAAAAAACTTGCAAATCGGTCAACCCGGTCGCGAGTTAAATCGTCAGGAAGGAAAACGCAACTCATTTTTATTAAATAGAAGAAGATTATTAACTTTCCAGAAGAATTATGCAAATTATCTACAGTAACAGCTTATTATATAACTTCGTTACTTTCAACGTTCGCATACCTCTTTTTATTGTTTTATATGCTACCTTTTCACCTCGCGTGATTTTTGAAAATGACGTAAGTCCAAAAGAGAGGCTCTCTTTGTTTACTTTCTCTTTCGATTATTACAAAGCCATACTAACATTTACATTTCCAGCACCGATCTGAAGAAAATAGCTTTGTCTAGTGTGCTGAGTTAAAAACATTTCAACAAATTTTAAATTAGCCTAGATATTAGCAAAAGAGAGCGTAATTAAAGAGAGTCTCTCATTTGGACTTACGACGTTTTCAAAAATCACGCGAGATTTACATTATACTCCAATCCTATTTCATAGAGAAAACCTAATGTGGGATGTTTTTCTCTCAATTGTGCTCTAGAAAAGAACTTTACTTTGTTTGGCCCAATGTCACCTCCTCTGAGGGGTAAGAATGGACCAATTTTCAACTAGTATAATTTTGAAGATTTCTTGCTTAACTTTTCAAAAGGTCCTAAATAACATTTTTTTCATGAATTAATTTGAATACTGCAATCAATAGCTGTCATGTTGTTCTGTTGATTGCGCTAAAGCCTGTCCACGTTAAATTTCGGACACCCATCATCTAATGCGATTTTTTTAAATTTTCACAAAACAATGAGAAGATCAATCCACCTGACAGCTGAATCTCTCCGCTTTGCGTGATGCTTTCAGCATGTTTTCATTCTTGTCCAAATTGATAAAATGGCTAAAAATCAATTGGGCATTGACTAAGTTTCCGAAATTTAACGTGGACAGGCTTTATTCAAATTAATTCATGAAAAAAATGTTACTTAGGTCCTTTTGAAAAATTAAGCGAGATTTGTCTCATTCATTATTTTTTCTTCACGCAATGGTAAATTAATTATTCAAGATCGTACCAAACTAAAAAAAACTTGATTCCAAGGATAACAATCAAAGCTTCAGAACATTAATGTAGAGTATACCTACACTGACGGTATTCGATAATTGTACGATGGTTTGAAATTTTTTTTTTCTCTATTGATTTTCATATAAATACAAATTGTTTTTGTGCCACCCATAAACCGCCTCCGAACTGCTTGAGTTTTGTTAGGACTACTAGATTGTCAGAAAGATGATTACCTATACAGATATGGAACCTGAGATTATCGAACATTATTGGAATTCGAGCTGCCTTAGTGGTCACATTCCCCAGGGTAACTATTCGGGAACTTACCCAGGTGGACAGCAGCAGGATGTATTGTACGGAATTTTAAGCAATGGATTGATATTGTAAAACCATGAAGTTAGATACTAGGGTGGTTCAAAAAATCGATTTTGCTCCACAGTGCTCATCTGATTCTTTAGCATGTTCTGAGTGTCCTCTGAAAATTTGAGCTCATTTGGATTAAAACTGATTTAGCACAAGCCGTTTTAAGTTTGCATGCAAATTAGTATGGGGAAATTTATTTTTTCATTATACTGTTAATGACGCTTCCCCATCAAACGCATGTTAAAAGAAAACCTACATAGCTAAAAGGAATACTCAACAGCTTCCACTCAGTGAAAATCGCATCTCAATTAATCGTTCCAATAATTAGTAATCGAATTTAATCTATACCGTGGTTTTCTGGAGCCAATTGCATAACTCATCAACAGGCAACATTGCTGCTCGTGGCGCGAAAGATAGCACACACAAATTCAGGCTACTATGTTGCACTGCACATTTCAGTGATGCCCTCAAAGAAGTTTAACGATCATGACAAAAGATTCGCAACCTGTCTTAAAATCGATTACTAATTATTGGGACGATTAATCAACATGCGGTTTTCGTTGGGTGAAAGCTGTTGAGTATCCCTTTTAGCTATGTAGGGTTTCTTTTAACCTGCGCTTAATGAGGAAACGCGTTTAACAGTATAATGAAAAATAAATTTCCCCATACTAATTTGCATGCAAACTTGGAACGTCTTGTGCTAAATCAGTTTTTATCCAAATGAGCTCAAATTTTTGCAGGACACTCAGAGCATGATACAGAATCAGATGAGCAAAATCGATTTTTGAACCACCCTATTAGATACGTTCTAGGATACAGTTTGATTTGGGATAATAAGAGACCAGTTTCCCCAGGGCACCTAGTCCGGGGCACAACCAGATGTATAAAACCATTGCAAATCTGATAGTCATGGAACTGGTGTTACCAGATTCGGTTTGACTTAAAAGAGTACATTTACAAAAAGTGAAAATAGAGTACAAAAGAGTACAATCCATGATTTTTTTAAATTTACAATTCAAGCCCGATATTGCACCGTTTTGACTCAAATTTCAAACATGATTCCTATTCCGAACACCTGGATTTGAATGACCATTTCATCATTTTTCGCGTGGTTCGTTCTATGGGATGGATGTTGAATTTGATTGTTATCTTGGTCCTCCGTACGGAAAACCGATGAAATTTTGAATTCTAGGACGCTAAAATTCCAGTATTCGGAATATGAGTCACGTTCGGGATTTGAGTCAAAACGGTATATTTTTTTATTATTATTATCTTTAATAATGAGATTTTCGACCATAGGCCGACTCATTTTGTAGAATATTTCTTTTATATTTGAAGCATGAAATTGTATCGCTGAATGTGTAAGTATTCAATTAATTATTTTCAACACATTTTTGTAATGAAAATATTCAATTTGAAAAAAATCTCCTAGATATAAGAGAAGAAGTAGAAGAACTATTCATAGAATAAAACCTTATGAAGCTATCTAATATTTACAATTTGTTTGGGCAAACTGAAAAGATTAACTCTGCATAGGAAAAAGGGCGTTTGAAACCGTCTAATATCTGAGGATTAGGTTTGGAGTTTGTTAGGTTTGGTGGTTTGTGTTATGTTCAGGGTTTGCAGAAATCGCTCTCAATAGATAACGAACAACGATAAAACAAAAGGTAAAAACTGTTCCGTATCATAACAAGCCATGATTACAAATTTATCAAACCAGTATTCAAGTGCGAAAAAACAGAATCGGATAGGCAGTGATGATTCTCGCTTTGTTCTCGTTCATTTTGTGTTGGAGACCGCATAGGCTGTGAAGAACAAGTTGAAATGCGTCATCAGAGCCAGTGCTCCCAGCGTTTGGAGCTTTTTAAAAGAAACTTATCAAATCTTTATCATGACAGCTTGCGAAAAAAGTCTCTCACGTTATGCTACATATCGTATATGTATATAGAGATGATAAGTGAAAGACTTTTGACGTAAACTACGTCTAAGGGGAAGACTCGGATACAGGGTGACAAATGAAAATTTCCAAATTCGTGACCGTCACGAAATCATGTAAGATTTTGAACTTTAATAGCACCTTTATCTTCCGATGGATTTTTGAGATTTATATATCAATCGATTCGGAAATTCTCTACCAATTTGTCAATTATATTAAAACTTTGGGTTATGAATGTTAAAATAGGGTATCGGATCATTTCGACAGTACTCTCTTTTCTTGTCCGCAAGAGTCTCGTTTCGGCCGTCGCCGTTCAGTGCGGGTGGCTTTTGGACTCTCCTTTTGTGCGGTGTTTCGCACAAAAGTAGAACAATGGAGCCGGACCAGTGACCGCGGTCGAAAGAAATGTAACAAAATGCGTAATGTAGTCCATGGTGTATAAAAAGTGATCCAGATAGGGGCATGTTTGTGCAGGCATGAGACGATCAATTGTTATCAATGCCAATGCCCTTGCTAGTAATGCAATCAATTTATATTAATAAATTTAGGGGGGTCTCGTAGCGTAGTTGGCTACATGTTCGCCTTACAAGCGAATGGTCATGGGTTCGATTCCCAGCCCCTCCACCAAACCTTCCTCAGTCGCCGGATCCACAGCCCATACGGAGGCATTCCTCCAACGTTACCCGGACAAATGGCAATCGAACAATGCAACGATCATCGGATACACGACATGGACAAACGGACACAATGGACTAACGATGAGATGGACTGGAAACGACAACAATAAAGGTAATGGAAATTTAAAAACAGATTCTGTGTGGATTCTGTACAGCAGAATACCACAGAAGAACTCGGCACAGTAGCGGTTAAGAAACACAGAGTGCCTACCAAATAAAGAAAGGAATAAAAAAAAATAATAATAAACGACTTTGGAAAATGCATTTTTTTGCAAACTGAAAACTAATAAGGCCGTTACACATATTTATTAAAAATTATGGGCTCCGCAAAGTCAAGGGGGAGGAGGTAATCTTCTTCTTCTTCTACTCAATCGAGCGGCATGAAAACTTGAATGCAGAGGTTTTTGGGGCCGGGGAAGGTTCTTAAGATGGTTAGAGACCCCTCTCCTCTTTGAAACCTGGCTCCTATACAAATGAAACACCAATTTCATCGTAACTCGAGATCAAGCAAATGGAAACAAATCTGGCGTGTGGATTTTTTTTTTGTCTTTATTATTGTGATTTTTAAATGTATCGGCCTATTAATATTTTGTCCAATTAAATGCGCGCCTGAATCAAAAGGATTTAACTTTAATTCAGGAAGTGTGAATGCACTTAAGATATGTTTATAATACGTGGGTGCAATAATGCGGTACTTATTGTACACGACAAAAGCTTCGGAACGCATACGTTCTTGAAACGGGCTGTATGAGGTACAATAGCGCTATCCCCTTCTTGCCCCCTAATTAAAAAGCTTTGAAATGATATTAATAAAATTTTTGCCCGAATATTTTACCAATAATGACACTCAGTGTTGGTAGAATCATACTCGAATCTGAATCATCGAGGTTTCATGCACGAGCTAACTCGCCTGCGATTCTGTAGGGGAAACATCGCGCTTGAGTTTCTCGGCCAGAATCGCATCGCTTCGCTTCACTCATTGCGTCAAAACGCAATCGAGACGTATATTTTGTTTATATATAATTATTAGCCATTGTTTTAGACGAAAAATAGTTAATTCAATGCATTCAACAATGAAGAACACGTAAATATCATGCAATGATGCAAATTGCGATTCAAATCATGAGCAAATCTCTCGGCCATAATTGTGATGGGATTTGGCTCACGCATGGTTTGAATGGCCGATGAGATTTGAGATTTTGAGATTTTACCAACACTGGTGACACTGCCAGACAGTAGGAGTTAGAATGTAATAACACACACACTATCTTTTCCCGTCCGCAACGTTTACTACTCGCGCGCACCACAACAAAATTAATTGGGTTTTAGTACATGATTGACATTTTATGATTTCTAGTGATGCACGAAAAACAAGATATGCCTATGATTGGAATGTTTCTGAATAATAAATGTTGCAAACGGAAAAGAGAATGCTTCCCTAGGGCTTCTTCTATTGAAATATTTTATCAAATGCTTCAAAACCCAAATGTAGGCAATTCGGATCCAAGAAAGGCATCATTACCTCTGAGGACTAAATTTGGGTTTTCATAGTAATTTTTTTTAAACAATTGTCGTATCCAACAATTTTCATATCGTAAGATACGCTAGTTTTGTTTGAAACCAGTGACATAAATAATCAAATGAATTTTCTAAAAATATTCATGCATGATGGCACTACAATCCTCAATGAACAAAACTGCCTTACGTAGTTTACGTTGGGCGGTTGTGTCTTGTACATAACCCTTCTGATTTTTCATTACCTTTTGGATTCAATCCCATGTCATGTTTGATGTGATCGTGTTGGCTTTCTAAATTTTTGATATTTATATTCCTCTAAAAATAACTGGCGACCAAATCGTGACATACACAATCTTATCGTACTTTATTTGTACAAACTAAGGAAAATGTAATTCACTTGCAATGTTAAGTTTGAAAAACAAATTGGTACTAACAATATTTAAAAAGAGTACATATTATCTTTTTCTCCGAAAAAGAAGAGTACATAATTTTTCTGCCTCAAAAAGAGTACATGTACTCTTAAAAGAGTACGTCTGGTAACACTACATGGAACATCTGTTATTTCACTTTTATATGCCCAATAAAGAATCGGCAGAAAATCTTCCGACCGTTTGACACCCCTACATAAAATTCGTATGGCTGTATGCTGACTGTAGCCGCTGCCACTCTGCTGCTATACCGAATTTGTACTTTGATCCGCCAGGTCGGACTTTCCAATTCGCGACGAAATTGCGGCGCGGAGCCGCCCGGTTGTTGGGCGCGCAGGGGATGCGTGAACCGATGTGAGCAAAAACAGAATACAAATAAAAATAAACCATTCTCCCGGAGCAGCATTTTAAATTTCCCAAGCGTGCAGCCAGCCAGGTTGTATTTTAATCTGGCCGGCTTATCGATTTTTCTTCTTCTTTGTTTCTTGTTTGTCGTGGCCTTCCACTTTGTTACGGGAAGGTGGATTTCGGTGGAAGGCGATTAGATAGTGCGGAGGGACCACCACCACCCAGGCGATAGAGTGGTCCAATCTCGTGTTTTTCATTTTATTTCCTAAATCCCAAAAATGAAAGATCATTGCATTCTAGAATCGCGAAAAAGGAAACGATTGTTCTACGTAGGGAAGATCTATCAATTACGCAACGCCCATTTGTGGGCCTTTTCAACCGCCCCCTCCCCCACTAAGCGTTACGTTACCCTATAGGATCATTTTGCAACAAAAAACTGGTATGGAATCGGTAGAAGTAATTTAAAGCCCTTCTACGTTAAGTTTGATCTAAATAACAAATTCCCAATTCATTCTGCGTGAACTGTTTAAGCGTTCAATAAAATAAGAATGCTGCCCAAAATTCAGTGCGAAGACACGTTTAGTCATTCGGGTTTCCGAAAATCGAGTTAATCGTTTTTGTATGTCTAAACTTTTGCTAAATACAAATAAATATTTATCTTCACCTTTGTTTGGTAAAAGCACTGAGTGGGTATTAGTTAAAGAATTTGACAATACTTGTACTCCCTATCACACGTTAACTACTCTAATACAAAACCGGCGGGAAACGCCAACGATTGAAAACCTTGTGAACGGATTTATATTCCGGCGCACTTCAAAAAACGCAGAATTTCGTATAGATTAGTCAGCTTTGCATGTAAACAAGCTGCGTTACTACCATGCATTTTGTTTTACCGATAAACTTGGATTCCAGTTGGATTACGATTGGTCGACTGTAGCTTGATATATGAAGTGTGGTAATAAAATCACGTTCGGGGTGTTTCTATGTCCGGTTTGTAATCCGTGGTCAAAGCACACATATACACATCATTGGTAGACTACCGTTGTCGAACGGTTTGTTTTCATTATTCTGTACTGATAAGATATCGTTCGCACATTGTTTGTAAAATAAAGGCAAATTTTCGATAATTACCCCTGGACAGGCAACCCCAACTGTATGTATAGGAAATGCGTGACCCTGTAACGGTTCAAGTAGCTCTTATGATCATGTTTTCCGTTTTCAAAACACCAAACGTAAATGAAGAAAACGACGACCCTTCTCCATCCCACTGAATGATGGAAAGACTGAAAGAGTATTGAAACAAATTCCCTTAAACATGGGTACCAATCATATTTAGAAATAAGTGGTTGAAATTCGAAAGATTTCCAAAGAATTCAGCTCTCATAGTAGGTATATAAAAGTTTTGGAAAACTCGAATCATTTTAGGCTCAAGAATTCTCCTTGAAATGTCCGAAGTTTGTTTAAAATCCCTTTATTTAATCGTGAAACTCAATAATAACATTAACACTATATTCAGTATTGTGCAATTTTTTCGTTGCTCTCAGATTCTTTTTCCAGTTTTAATATTTTGCAGCATTTCTAGGGTAAATAATTTTTAAAATCGGAATATTTTTTATGTAATGCTCGAAGTTCTTCATGGAATTATGAGTTTCCTCTAGGATACCAAAATTTGGACTTCACTTTGAGAACGAAATATTAGATTACCTTTTAATGATGTTTTTTTTATGAAACTTAGTGTTCACTACCATACTCCATATTTCAATGCCACGCTCAGCTAGATCTAATGCTGTTTGTTGCATTGCGATGTTTTCTTACTGTAGATATGAGCCAATCTGATAATGATATTGATAACGTGTAGTGTTTTCTTTTATTTCTGTTGGACTCAACTATTTGAATCGCTCGGAGCTCGGATAGGAGGTTGAATATCATGCAATATCGCAACTAGTAGTCAGTAAGTTCGTCAGCTATGTGCCTGTTTTATGCAACGTACTCACCAGTCAAGCAGTTTGACGAACATTGACTCCGCCCCCAAGAAAACGCTTCGGTTGCTGCTTTGTTTGAACGTGTGTGAAGTTGTTCGAACAACCATTTGACATTTTACGACTCGCAAACGTGACCTTTAAGTGGTCTTGTTGTGTAGGGGTTATCACGCCTATCTAGAGAGTAGGAGGTTGAGGGTTCTGAGTCCTCCAAGACACGTGGATTCTTTTCGCAAATTTCATATCAATTTGTCCATTTCGAAACATATGCTGTGCATATGCACAGCCAAGATATTTAATTGTGATTTCGTCAAAATGGAGATTCTCAGCAAAATAATAACAAACAAATATGCTGATTACTTTGTAAAAAAAAGTGTATCTGCGAGGATTCTTCGAAATACTACGTCAGCATAATTTTTAGAGTAGGGATATCCCGTAGACTAGTTGGCTACACGTTCGCCTTATAAGCGAATGGTCATTGGTTAGATTCCTAGCCCCTCCACTAAATCCTCGTCAGTCGTCAAAAGCGTAGTCCGTACGGAGGCGTTTTGGAGAACGCGCTTCACTTACACGGCTGCATGATGACGACTGACACAAACTGTTCTTCTCGGAGGTATTCCTCCAACGTACCTCAATTAATGGCACCCGAAAAAAGCAACGATCTTTGGATTTACAAATGGACACAATGGACTCACGATAAGATGGACTGGCATAGTTTTCAGAATCTATGGACATTATGCGGATTCAGGACGCGCTTAGTCCTAAATCACTCATGCGGTCTCGCTTCCGTTGTATATTACAAGGATGCTTTTGTTAGTATTGTACTTTTTACAACGGTGCGTCCCCTCGAGGATTAAGAATTACATACAAAACATTCACTGAAATTAATATTTAGGAGTACAAATCCTTAGACGATAAGTTCTTTGGCGGGTGCAGTACAAACGATTGTTCAGAAATATTATTATAGCTCTTTTAGTGGAATGACTTCAAGTGTCTAAGACGAGTTCAGTACTTTCCATTTAATTCCAATATGTTCGTGAAATAGTAGTGGAATTATTTGGAAAGTTCTTAGCTCGGCTTGAACTATTGTTGCCAAATCACAGCTGGTTTCATGTTGTGCCAAAAGATCGACAAAAATCAAACATAATTTGTTCCATGAGTTAACATCGAGTCAAAGAACATCATGGAGGTTTGACTTTATGTGAAAAAATACATCAAATAATAAAAAATACAGATCAGCTCCAAATAATGCCAAATGTACTTAGTGCCAAATGAACCACTTTTATGTTGCAGTTCAGAATTATGGCAAACGTCCGTTATGCCAAATGACTTTATCCCCAATGACTCAGATCCGAACAAGTCATTTGGCCAAATAGGTCATTCAAAGTGAAGGGAAACGTCTCACTTTTTAATTAATCATCTCTCACATCTCACTTCTACTTGCAAACAGTGAGTAGTGAGAAATGAGAAGTGATACGTTTTACTACTCACTCTGTACTTCTCACTTTTCACAGTGAGAAGTGAGAAATGACTAGTTAGAAGTCCAGCGTCTCTTTTCTTCGCATTAATCATTCCAAACTGTCAAAAATGAGAAGTGCGAAGTAAGAAATTATAAATGTAAAGTGAATAGTTAGACGTTTCACTTACAACTTCTCACTAATAATTTTTCACTTCTCTAAAGTGCGAAGGGAGTTCTCATTTCTTACTTCTCACTGTGAAAAGTGAGAAATTATTAGTGAGAAGTGAGAAGTTGGACTTTTGCGAAAAGAGAAAAGTGCGAAGAGAGAGTGAGACGTCTAATTTCTCACTAATCATTTCTCACTGTGAAAGTGAGTAGGGCGAAGTGAGAAATGAGAAATGATTATGTAGTAAAAAGTGAGAGCTGAGACGTCTGTTTTCATACTGCTCACTAAAAATTTCTCACTTGTCAAAGTGTTTCACTACTCACTTCGCCCTTCTCACTGTTCGCAGTCAGAAGCGAACAATTGTTAGTGCAAATTGAGCAGTGAGATGTCTCACTAATAATTTCTCACTTCGTACTTCTTACTATTCACAGTGAGAAGGTAGAAGTGAGAAATGATTAGTGCGAAGTGAGAAAATACGTCTCACTTCTCACGGTGAAAAGTGAGAAGTGCGAAGTGAGTACTGAGACGTCTCACTTTTCATTTCGCACTACTCACTTTTCACAGTGATAAGTGAGAGATGATTAGTGAGAAGTAAGAAGGGACACGTCTCACTCTTCAATCATCGTTTCTCACTTCTCACTGTGAAAAGTGAGTAGTGCGAAGTGAAAAGTGAGACGTCTCACTATTCACTTCGCTCTTTTCACTTTTCACAGTAAGAAGCGAGAAATGATGATTGAGAAGTAAGAAGTGAGATGACAAATGTACAATTTGGTTAAATGACCTATTCGGCCAAATGATCTATTTGGCCAAATTATCGATTCGGACAAATTACCTAATCGGCCAACTGACAATTTTCGGTCTAGTGGCCTTCGGCCAAACAATATTCGGTCTAATAATTCTTCGGCCAAACGCTTCTTGACTACATTTTGGGAATTTTAGACCAACAAATAAAAATTGCGTAACAGCCAACATTTATTCCTTCCAATTCCTTGTTTACATGTACAGCTTCCTCGTCTTTGCCACCCACGTTCGGAGAGATTGCACATAACACTTACCCATTTATAAGAGGTGAATCAGCCAAGGGTTAAAAACCTTTATAATAAAGACACAAAAAAAGTTCCCCGTTCTTTTTCAAAGTGGGCTATTCTCTACGTAATTAAAAGTAGGAATGAAACATAAACCTGCAAAAACAAACAAAAAAATCCACCATTCGTTGGGAAAGGATCGCCAACGCGAGTAGCCATCTTCTTCTTATATGGCTCTAATTCCAACTGGAACTTGGCCAGCTTTTCAACTAAGCATTCTATTGGCATTTGCGCAGTTTTTAATTGAAAGCCTTTCTACGCCCGCCATTGCATCCGTATGTCTTGCATGGCAAGTACAATGGATACATTATGCCCAAGGAGTCGAGAATGTTTTCCACTCGAAAACATGCTAGACAGAGAATCAAACCTTCCATCTGCGGATTGACAATCCTACGCCTTTGCTTGCAAAGGTAACTGAAATCCCAAAAGCGAGTAGTCTATTTATATGTAATACTAGCTGCCTCGTCCAATTTCGTTTCGTTTCGGTGATTAATTAGTTTGCCCCATTTTTTTTTCAATTCAAGTTGTAACGTTTGCTTTGCGATTCGATCCCGTTTAACAAAGCAAACGTCAAACCTTTTTTTCCGCATACTAAATTTATAGCGCTTAAATGTGTATAACAAGACATTGCTGTAAATATGTGATCTGGGGCAAAAAATGACATTCACATGACATTATATCAAATGACGCGTGACATTTTGGAGTGTTTTCACTCTCCAGCCTCAGATGTTATATTTAGAACAATGCACCCTTGGACAAACATATAGCCCTACTCAAGCGTTACGATTTACATCTAAAATTATGAAGTAAATTTGATTTCTGAAGGAAGCTATGAACAAATTAGTCAAATGACATGCGGATGACATTTTACAAGCCTGATAGAAGTCCCTCTTTCTAGAGTGGGAGGAGAAGAATCATTTCTTGTCTTGAAAAACCTCCAGATTCCAAATTTGGTTCCATTTGCTTGATGAGTTCTCGTAAAAATGTGTGTTTGATTTGTATGAGAGCCTCCCCTTGTAAAGCGAGGTGTTGTCTCGAACGATCTTAAGATCCTTTTTTGGTCCCAAAAACCCATGCATTCAAATTTGCACGCCGATCGATTTTGTAGTTTCCGAGTCTATAAAGGTCAGACAAACAGAAATTTATTGATAAGAAAATTATTTTGAGCTTTTTAGTGGAATGTCTTCACTTGTCATAAGACGAGTTAATACAATCCCATTGAATTCCACCACTTAATTGTATCTTGACAGATACGTATTTCGACCTCAACAGTAAGGCCGTCTTCAGTGTCTCGTAGTCTTCAGTAGTCGAGTCAAGTACGAGACACTGAAGACGGCCTTACTGTTGAGGTCGAAATACGTATCTGTCAAGATACAATTAAGTGGTGGAATTCAAAGGGATTGTATTAACTCGTCTTATGACAAGTGAGAAATTTATTTTTATATATGTAGATTGTAGTTCATGAAAAAAGTTAGTACATTGACCATTTTACCAATTATATTTCTAATTCTTATATGATTTAATGGAATTAAAATATTCATGGAATCTCGTTTTAAAGGGGATTTGATAAATAGTCGAAGGTTTGCCAACTAAAAAGTTTTGTATCGAACAGAAAAAAGCTGCTCGGAACATCTCAATGGTTTTTACCCTTCTTACATCCTAAGAAGGGTATAAAGATCGCTTGAAAATCCGACTTTTTATCTGAGGCTCGGAGACCCAAGTCGTATATACCAATCAACTCAGCTCGACGAACTGAGCACATGTATGTATGTGTGTGTGTGTGTGTGTGTGTGTGTGTGTGTGTGTGTGTGTGTGTGTGTGTGTGTGTGTGTGTGTGTGTGTGTGTGTGTGTGTGTGTGTGTGTGCGTGTGCGTATGTGTGTGCGTTACAAAAATCTCACATCAAGATCTCAGCCGTCCGTGGACCGATTTGCACGATTTTAACACTAAACGAAAGCTATGACTTTGTCATTGTACAAGTTCAATTTTTTTGCAATCGGACATTTGGTTCCAGAGATATGTGAGAAATACGAACATGAAGTGTATTTTCAGAAAACTAACAAAATACTGTCACATGAATATCTCAGCCGTCTGTAAACCAATTTGCATGATTTTATCTTTAAACGAAAGCTATGACTTTGCCATTGAACCCATTGTATTTTGATTTGCGATTAGACATTGGGTTCCGGAGATATCTCTGAAATACGAACATAAAGCATTAGACGTATCAACTTCACACATTGGTAAAATATCAAGATCTCAGTCGTTCTTGGACCGATTTGTGCGATTTTATCTTTAAACGAAAGCTAAGTTTTTGTCATTGGACCCATTAATTTTTTTCTGCAATCGGAAATTCGGTTTCAGAGATATCTGTGAAATACGAATATGAGACATATTTTCAGACTACTAATGAAGAATTGTCACACCAATAGCTCAGCCGTTTATGACTCGATTTGATCTCTTTGGGCTTAAACAGAAGCTGTAATATTGCCATTTAAGGCGGCAAATCAAATCTGCAGTCTTTTGTATTTTTTTAAATTGTTAAATTTACAGAAGTATCCCTTTTTTTATTTTGAAATCGTTAAAAGCATGATAATATCAGTTATTTTACATTCAATTGAAGGTCATATGCATAGAAATTGTAATATGCACTGGGCACACACAATCATTCAAAAGTGTAAGAAGGGTTGCGTTCACTGTAGGTGGATTAAGTCGGGTTTTTTTATTATCACGAAATGAAAAGCTTCAAAGAACTAACTGACAAAAAAGGAGAATTTTGTACACAGCTTCAGAAAGCAATACTGAACTGTTTGAACGATATGAATATTTTGTTTTCCCATACAACTGCGCCAACTCTGTCGGTCTACATACTGAATACGGCGAAAACCCCATGATGCGGTGGCACACAGATTTTGACGTTGGACAAAGTCTTACCCAAATGTACTGGGTGTCAAATCAGAATCTAAAATTGGGGATCGTCACGAAATCATGTAAGATTTTGATCGTTAATAGAAGCTTGGATTTTTCGATGGATTTTCGAATTTGTCAATTTCATTAAAACTTCTGATAATTTATGATCAACTATTGAAAAATTCAGTCCTTGTCGTACCCAGTAAAAATATCTGAACCAACCAATCCCGTTCATGCATTCCCAACAAGGACATCAGAATGATGTTAATTACGCGCATTGTGACCAACCGTTTCATTTTCTACGGGTATTATTTAGGGGAAAAGTGGGTAAAACCGACGCCTTAAGCAACTTTACAGTTCCCCAATCTATGAAGCAATTCTCCGGTCTAAAAATTTCACACAAGCATACTTTGGCTCCATGAGGTCTCAGGACAATATTTCTTGATAGAATTTGATTTATGATGAAAACGCGAACAGTCCATCTTCCAGCCCAACCAGCTGGGGTGCGGGTAAGATCGACACCACATGCGGGTAAAACCGACACATCAAGTCGTTATGGAATCAAACATCAGAACAATTCTAAATGATGTTACAACATAATTGAAAATGTTTAACAACATTCATTTTGATATTTGTGTATGAAATTCATGTTTAGGGGTCACTCATAAACGATGGTTGAACAAAATTTTATATATTTAAAATCATCACCACATATCATATTTTATTTAGTTTTTTAGTGGGTCGGGTGAAAAATATATAGAGTATAAGAATGTTAGTAACAAATATACTAACTAATGTAAATATTGACCTACATTTAAATTTCACTTATTTTAAAAAGTTGTTGATAACGGCGATTTAAAATAAATGCGTATGGTGCAGTTATGATAAGAAATGAAAATGACTAGTCCTGTAGGTGACAAGCTACAAATGGATCACAAAAGAATACTAGAGAACGGATTGAATATATCTAAGAGCAAAATAAGCCTAAAAATACGGTTCTTCTTTGAGCGCTTTTGTTATCCGACCTGCAGGTTTTGCTTCATGACTCAATATTACCCCCTAGACCTATTGTCACGACCAATGATGATATGGTATGTAATCAGTCTATGATTGGGTTATATTCCTCGGCACCTCGTTTTCCAATACTTGAATTATATTATGCGAATGATGAGTCTAATAAAATAGAGGTATTTCGTGATTCGATGGCAGGTGTCGAATTTACCCCAACTGATAACAATATAATGATGAGGTACATGTGGATGTTTATAATTAGAAAAGATAACTATTTTTCCACAACATACACAAAATGATGTTCAATTATGGATCAGAGATGGATTAAATACTGAAAATCAACAAATTATTGTCGAAAAAGCTTATACACCGATGCCAAAATTTTACATAACTCATCTCCTCAATGGTGATCAATGCTAATTATCTGTTTATTATGACTCTTACACGTCTCCGCCAGTTACAAAATGACTAGAAATATAAGAAATCAAACGGTTATTCAAAGTGTGTCGAAATTCTGTCCGATAATCACTTGAAATCAGAGATTTGAAGTGGTGTCGGTTTTACCCGCAGTGTCGGTTTTACCCACAATTCCCCTACGAAGATCCAGCGGTAAGTGGTCACGGAGAGCGGACAGAACGATGGCATTGGATGCGGTCCTAGCACCGATGGCGGCGGTTTCTGCATCTGTTGCGATTTAGCGGCAAACTATAGAGTGGCAATCGTCGGCGTCAGCAGCACTCCAGTGAAAAGAAATTTTCTTGCATGGTTCTGGATCTGGTTTTGTTGTAGGACCAATAAATTGGTTCTTTTTAGGACCACCGTTTCACACGGATACAAATTTCATCCATTTGAATCAAAAATATTCATGATTGTGTTTCTAAATCAAACATATTTAATTTAAAAACAAAATAAAATTCCTGTTTGTATTATGAGCAGCCCCTTGCTAGCTCTTACAGATGTTAACAAAAATTTGGAAGCTGCACCAAAGCAGCAGCAAAAGAGTGGAAGCATATTTTTCCATGCTTCTAAATTGTTGTTGACGATGATTTAAGGTACAAAAAGGTAAGTAAATGAAGTATGAACGTTCACATATGTGAAATCTGGTAGTCTAATGCTACCAGAATATGAACATTGGTAGAATTGCTAGGGAAATATTATTAACAGCCGAACCAAAACAATAATATATTTTTTTTCTTTAAACCATCCACTTATTGACACGACAGGAAATGTATATTTGATTCAAAAGAAAATTTACGTTTATTTTGATTGCGACAATATATTCATAATCATATTCATGTGTGATGCCTGAACAAACTGAAATTTTGTTTCTACCGTAAATTTTCCTGCGTGTATACAAGGGAAGGTTGTTGTGTGAAGAATTTTGTTCAAAGTGCAAATTAACCGATTTGCGACGCAAGAAAGTTGTCGTCCGTAGTAGAGTCATGAACTCGCGTCGGAGGGAGATGCTACAAATCAAAATTTCAAAATTCAAACGTCGATATGACGAATCTGATACCACTCCCACCCAAACCAACACTATCAATAGGTAGGTTAAGGTTTCGGATACCTGTTGATGGTGTTGGTTTCCGTCGAAGTGCTATCAGATTCGTCAAATTGACGTTTGAATCTTTGTTTACAAAATCAGATAAGTCGTTTTAAAAATTTTGTCTTGAAATATTGTTTTCGCGTGGATGGCATCAGTGGCAGCTAGGGATCCTATAATGAGAGATATGCGAAAGCGGCCATTGTAAGCCAATCGAGCATTGAGAACTGTCAAAACGTGAGCCAAATGAACGATGTTATTGTTGCACATTGAGACGAGGTTGAGAGGTATTGATATAGATTTTAAGAAAAGTTTCATCGAATAAACAATTTGTTTAACTTTCGCGAGTAGAAGTAATCTAGTTTATGTATCGTGTTTCGCCTATTTGTATTGCACTTTTATTTTAGTGATAATGCTTATTTAAACACTGTTAGTGGACAGACAAACATATTCCAAATTGTTATCAAATGCAAAGTCATATACAAGCTTCAACATTTTGCGCTGCGGCAAGTGCTGGAAGCGTTTGCTAACAAAAGTAACAGCGTTGCTAAATCGTCTGGAAAAGTATTTGCATATCTCTAATTATAGGATCCCTAGTGGCTGCTAAGTGAAAGTTTCTCAAGATTCTTATTTGGGTTTGTTGCAGTTTGGGATTGGGTAGGTATTGAAAATAAATCGATTCTCAGGATCACACTTTTATGGAAGCGAAGGTTTAGCCAAGACGAATTTAGTATGAAGTGCAAATTACACTCGCGATAGCAGAATGTTGTCATCGGTAGTAAAATCACGATGGCGTATCAGAAGAAGAAGAAGCTGCAAAAATTTATTCGCATGGATGGAAATAAAACCTTAAACAAGTAGCTGACTACCTACTAAAATTATAATCTTCAGGGGAAATTTCAGTTGACTGCTACTGCTGCTATCCATGCGAATAATTTTCTGTAGCATGTTTCTCTGACGTGCCCTCGTTATTCTGCTACCGACGGAAATAAGTATCTGCCATCACCAAGCGATTAATTTGTTCGTTAATCAAAATTCGTCTCGTCTCAAGTTGTGGGTTGATAGCTGCTTCAACTGATGGTAGCCAATCGTTAGTACTTCAGACAAGAAAAATTAATCTGAGTGCTGCTGACGCTGACGACGACGACCGCCCGATCCAGACCGATCCAGGTGGGAATAAAATTTCCGGCAGGAATTCCGCCGATGCCGATGGTGCACAGTGGGACGGACTAAAAAAAGACGGTCAAAAGTACAAATATGGTTTAAAATGAGATCAACTGGGTTTATTATACTTACTGTGATGAAATTTTATAATTTTCAGCTACATTCATAACGATTGTTGTGATTGTAGCATTCAGTACATATACATACATTTTCATGTATTTTACGTCATTTTCAAATGCCTCGGAAAAAACCTGCGGGCCCTGGCGGGCCCTAAATTTGGTTTAGTTTAAAAATATATAATGTAAAGTAGTAGCCATGCGATTTTCAGCGCTGGGTAACGATGGGTAAATTGTTTTCTGACCACATGAAAACACCACGAAATCAGTAAATTTCGAAATAAGCCTAAATTCAACTCTATAAGCCAAGGGTGAATAATTCATGAAATTGTGATATAATGTATGCAACTGATAGTTGATTATGTTATCTTTGAAGATGTATTGAGTTTGAAATGATTGAATAACAAATTTGAAAAATATTGCAGAGATATAATACCTCATATTTATATATTATCAATGATGTTAAAAACAGTTTACATGCCAACTTCAAAGGGCACAATATCGTCAAATTGACTCAACCAAAGTAATTTACAATGTTTTATAGCCTGTATAATGCGAGGAAAATATTTAAAAAATAGAATACATCATTTTGAAAAATGACCTTTTGACCCTCTTTCTAAGGATTCGTCCCTCTGTGTGGTGGGGCCGCTGTCTGCTTCTCGCGGCATCTCGAAAGAGAAAGGCTTGGAAAAGCTGCTTTCTTGTAATCAGTTAAGTAAACCCTGTAGCCACGCCCCTTTGGTGAATGTTGCGATTATACAATATTTGCACTCATACCGATCAACAAAAAGGCGGGACATATCTAGGGAGACAGCAACACGTACGGACGTGTTTCTTGCTCGCGCATTTTTTTGAAGTGTTTTTTCTCGTTCGTTCGCTGTTTACGTTTTCGCTTGTCGCGTTGGCGTTATTTTCTCCCGGACCCGTCATGGGAGACTCGGTGGCCTATTCGGTCGCTGGAAAAGTGCCTAAGCGCACTGCTCTTGGAGGCGCAGGTAACCCCTCCAAGCAGCTTTTGCAGAGCAACGTGTTCTCGCCATTGCCGCTTGATGACGCCGGAAATCCACCGAAAAAGAGGAAGAAGCAGCAATCGCAGCTGCCGCAGGTGCAACCGGAGCGGAAGGAGAAGTGCCCGCCCGTGTTTGTGAAGGGCGATCCGCCGGATTTACGCCCAAAAATTCGCCAGCTGATCGCTAAGGGGCTGAAATGTACTTTTCGGCTCTGCAGCGAGGGCGTGAAAGTGATGCCGGCCAACAGGGACCATCATCAATCCGTCGTGGAGTTCCTCGAGGTCCACAAGTATGAGTACTACACTCATGACCACCCCGGCACGAAGCCGCTCAAGGCTTTGCTGCGAGGACTTCACGACATGAAGGAGGAAGAGCTCCAAGCAGAGCTTGAAAGTTGCGGACTGAAGCCAGTAGCCGTCCACAAGATCGCTCGTCACGACAAGGCGAGGAGATATCGCGACCAGCTTTACCTGATCCATCTGGAGCACGGCTCCACTACCTGGAAGGACCTGAAGCTGGTTGGCGTTATAAATTACACCGTCGTTGACTGGGAGCGATATCGGCCAGTGCACCGCGATGTCACGCAATGCACCAACTGCTTCAATTTCGGGCACGGCACCAGGAACTGCCGCATGAAGCCGCGTTGCAACAAGTGTGGCGAACCCCATCCGACTGACGAGTGCGACAAAATGGAGGTGGCCGATCCCAAGTGCGCCAACTGTGGCGACAAACATCGGGCCACCACAAAGGGCTGCCCAAAGCGAGCCGAGTTCCTGGAAATCCGGAAGAAGGCTTCCACCAGGACCATTCCGAAGAAGAACCGTGTTCCTGTAATCAACGAGGTGAACTTTCCAGCCATCCCGGCTCCCCGTCGTGTGATTCCAATACTCCCACCGCTACAGCCGCACAAGCGACTGGCAGCGGCAGCTGCATCGGTCCAAGCTCCAGCATCGTCGGCACCATCCACCAGCGAATGGCCCCGCTTCCTCCTCCTGGGTTCCGTCGGCAGTCGGAGAACGAAGCCGTCCCACCGGAAGAATCTGCCCGCTGTACACTCCGGAGCAACTGATGACGATCTTCGCGCAGCTCGCCACTCGACTGCGCGGGTACAAAACCCGATTCGACCAGGTCTTCACACTTGGCATGTTCATCATTGAAAATGGCTGCTAGGGTGGGCCTGGTCAACTGGAACGCTTGCTCGCCAAAGAGCCAAACAATCGAGCTGAAGGATTTCCTTGAGGAGAAGGAAATAGACGGCGTTCATCACCGAAACGCACCTAAAACCGGAGGTGAACATCAACATCCCGGACTTCCGAATCGTGCGACTCGACCGGCCGACCAGGGGAGGTGGTGTGGCCATCGCTCTTCGCTACAACATCAACTGTCGTCTGCTTCCAAGCTTCCAGCTCAGTGTCATCGAGGCCATCGGTGTCGAAATCACCACTTCGGTCGGCACAATCGCGCTCATCGCGGCGTACTGTCCAACGCAAGCCAAAGCCGGCGATGGATCATCGGCTGCCCTTCGAAGGGACATCGTCAAGCTGACGCGGAGGCAAGGCCAGTATATCATTGCCGGCGACTTGAATGCCAAACATCAAGCCTGGGGCAACAGTCGCGGCAATCGAAACGGCACCATCTGGAGCAACGATATGGAGAAAGGCCACTACACGATCCTGAGCCCGGATTCCCCCACTCGGCTGAGTCGGTCCGGTGCCCACGCAACGCTCGACCTCTACATAACAAACCTGAGTGACCACGTCTCGCCGCCGGTTGTATACCAGGAGCTCAGTTTGGATCACTATCCGGTGGTGGCGGAACTGGGTTCCTCGATCAATCGGCACCAGCAGTTACGGCGGAACTACCACCGAGTGAACTGGCAGCGGTTCCAGCAGTGCGTCGATAACACCGTCGACTACGAGGTGCGTCCGGAGACGCCGGAAAGTATCGACCGCCAGCTGTGCGCTATCGAGGAGGCGATCACGGCGGCCCGAGAGCAACACGTACCGACGGCTCGGCAGGTAAGCAACTCCTTAAACATCGATACACTCACAAAAGATTTGATTCGATTGCGGAATGTCACTCGCAGGCAGTTTCAGCGTACTGGACTGCCTGAGCTTAAGGCACGCTGCAATCGAATCACAAAAATTATCAAGGCCAGAATGGTGGACCTCAAAAATAACGACTTCTCGAATAAGATCCGCACTCTCCCAGATTATGCTAAGCCGTTCTGGAAAATGACCAAAATTCTAAAATCCAAGCCTCGGCCCATTCCACCTTTGATCCCGCTAGACAATAATGGCTCTAAGGATCGCTTGATAACTCCTGCAGAGAAGGTCGCTGAAATAGGTCGTCACTTCGTCAGCTCACACAATCTTGGGCAGAACATCGTCAGTCCACACGAAGCAGCCGTCAACGAGCATGCTAACAACATCCATTTGATTCCCAATGACTTCTCGGAGGAGTTGGAGATCTCAGCTGACGAATTGACGGCCTATATCAAATCGTCGAAGAACATGAAGGCCCCAGGCTTCGACAGCATCCTGAATCTCGAGCTCAAACACATGAGTGCCCCGTTCTTTGAGCATCTCTCGCTGATCTTTAATCAGTGTCTCCGGCTCAGCTACTTCCCATCGTCCTGGAAGTCAGCGAAAGTCATCCCCATCCGGAAGCCTGGGAAGGATCCTTCCTCCCCCAAAAGTTATCGTCCCATCAGCCTTCTCTCAGGGTTATCCAAGCTATTCGAAAAAGCTATTCATCACCGGTTACTTGAGTCTGCCGAAAATCTCAACATCTTGCTCGAGGAACAGTTTGGTTTCCGACGCGGTCGGTCAACCGTACACCAACTGACTCGAGTTACCAACGTCCTCAGACGGAACAAGTTTGTCTCAAAAACATCCGCCATGGCCTTACTCGATGTCGAGAAGGCATTTGACAATGTATGGCATGATGGCCTGGTGTACAAACTACAACGCTACAATCTTCCCAGCTACCTGGTGAAAATCATCAACAATTACCTGTCGGCAAGGACATTCCGGGTCTCAATCAGCGGAGCGAGTTCCAATGCGCACAACATCGTCGCAGGCGTCCCCCAGGGTAGTATCCTCGGGCCCCTGCTTTTCAATCTGTTCACCTCCGACATGCCAGAACCTCCAGAAGGCGGCATTCTGTCTCTGTTCGCAGATGACACCTCCATCGTCTACAACGGTAGAGTGATCAGAGCGCTAGTGGCAAAACTCCAACGAGGCCTGGATGCCCTGACAGAGTACCTCACCAGCTGGAAGATCTGTATCAACGCGGCGAAGACCCAGGTCATCATTTTCCCCCACTCCAAATCCCCTAAACTTGTTCCGCCTGGGGACTGTAAAATCATCCTCAATGGCACGACTGTGGAATGGGTCAATGAGGCCGACTACCTTGGCTTGACCCTCGACAGCAAGCTTATTTTCAGGCAACAGGTTGACAAAACGGTGACAAAGTGTAACGTCTTGTTGAAACTACTGTACCCTTTGATCAACCGCCGGTCGTCATTGTCCCTGAAAAATAAGCTTGCTGTCTACAAGCAAATCATCCTCCCTGTGATCGAATATGGCATGCTGGTCTGGGAGAGCTGCGCTAAAACCCACCACCTCAAACTTCAACGGGTCCAAAACAAATTCCTGAGGATGATCCTCAACACCCCTCCCAGGACAAGAACATCCGAGGTCCACCGTCTGGCCGGAATAAAAACCTTACATGAACGCTTTGGTGAGTGTAAAGAAAAGTTTAGGGTCGTTGCTTGCAGTCGGACCAAGAAGCGCTAAGGGCGCTAGTTCCAATCAAGGTTGTTATCAAATTTTTATTGTAAATATTAGTGTACATAGTAGTTAGGTTATCAAATTTTAAAAAAACAAACTAGCGTCTCCTGAAGGCCGCCATTATACATTATATTTTATAAATGAAGTAAAAAAATAATAATAATAATAATTAAAATTGGAGTTGGAGGCCAAGCCGGCCGATCACTGTACATGGTAAAAATAATTGTAGAACAAAAATGTGTAAATAAAGAAGAATTTTACTACTACTAAAAAGGCGGGACGAATTGGCTTCCTTTATTGATTATAAGAAAACTGCTTCAAACGCTCGTGCGGTCCCAGCATCGGTAGAGTTGATGAATCCGATGGCGTTGGTCGTCGTCGTAGGCTGATAGTGATGGAAAGGTCATTGTTGGAAATCGGTTCTTCTCAGGACCACAATTTTTATACAAAGGAAGGTTGTTGTGTGAAGAATTTTGTTCAAAGTGCAAATTAACCACTTTGCAACGCCCCAAAAAGTAGCCGTCCGTAGCAGAATCACGAGGGAAAGGCACGTCGGAGGGAAATGCTGCACACATTTATTCGCATGCATGGCGTCAGTGGCCATCAAGTGAAAATCTCTCTCAAGATTCTGATTTTGGTTTTGATGCTGTTCGTGATTGGAAAGGCACAATATGGAAATTGATTCGTTTTTTATTCATAATCAGAATGCGATGGAAGAGAAGGTTGATCAGTGAAAATGTTCTTCAAATTTCTAATCATAGTCGTTTGGCGACAGCTGAAACTATATCACAAACGCGCATCACGTTACAACAATGTATTCGCATGGAAAGCGTCTCCCAGTCAACACAAAATCGTATATGATGCAACTTAAGATGCTAAAGTGGAGGCGATATACGTACATATTGTATGGGGAAGTACCAATATAGTCTCCACTTTAGCATCTTATGTGACATCATATACGATCTTATGTTGACTGGGCTATAGCGTTTCATCGTTAAATTTTCGAGTGGATGACATTGGCATCAACGGCAACTAAGCCCTCAATTAAATCGAGACTGATACTCTGTGTATTTGGTTGTACTTGGTTGCTTACCCAACACAAATGTTCTGATTTAAGAAAATCTCTCTCAATTTCGATTGCGATATTCCTGGTTACTGTCGGAGAAAGTTATTTCACTTTGAGCTTTCTGGTTTCAGTGTTTCGGTAGTTATTGTATTATTGTGCAACAACGTCGGAGCAGTTATCCTAATGCGATATCGAGGAACAACATGACAATATTCATACTTTAACCATACTCATATTTTACCCAACAAAACAATAATACTTTAGTTAACACTAAAATATGGTAAAATCATAACCATGATAAACAACAATGCGTATTGTGTTACAATATATAGTATCCATAAATTGTCCATCGTCCCCCTTGCGGTCGTCTTTTACACAACCCTACTGATTTTTTTATGGACTGCCAATAATACCTAGATGTTCTATAAATCTGGCATATTCCTAAAAACAAATTCTTGATATGTGAGAGATAATTACGACATTTTAGATTTAGAAAAAAAAAAATTCACAGAACAGCAAAAAAAAAATTATATAAAACCACACAAACTTCCTAAAGTTCACTTGTCATAAGACGAGTTTGTACAATCCCATTTAATTTCACCACTTCCACCACAATTTTGTTTATTACGGTAGTAAGCTTTCAATTTTCAATAGGAAAAGATCGTTATCCCGATCGATTCCTTCAACCCT